>NC_069503.1:786884671-787184671 GCF_027579735.1 Bombina bombina | reverse complement strand
TACAATTCATAAATCTGCTGATAGTAAAAACTTCACCACTGACGAATGATTGAAAAGTCTTTTTCCCAGATGTTATAACTGACGTCACATGTAATCCATATGAGGTCTCCTGTGTTTTTAAATTTTTGAATCTTTTTTAGAAGGTCTGTGCCATCTTTGATGTATGATTTTAAACCTAAAACATATTTCTGTAAAAAAATATCAACATAATATGATAAGTTGTAGGTAAGGTTATCTATGCCGGCAATAATAGGGCGGCCTGGAGGATTAGATAAACTTTTGTGAATTTTTGGTAAGTGGTAATAGTGGGCCACACTCGGATTACTGACTTTCAAAAATCTGTGTTCCTCTTTATTGAGAATATTGTTTGTGACACCTTTATTAATTAGAGTTTGATATAATGTAAGAAATTGTGTAGTGGGATTGGGAGATAGGACTCTGTAGTATTCTGTGTCCTTCAATGAGATGCAAAGCAAGATCATATATGACAGATTCGTTGAGAAAGGTTATCCTCCTGCTCTATTAGACAACTGTCTCAACAAAGTTAGAGATTTAGATAGAGATAAATTATTGAATAAAAACAAACCAACGATAAATAAAGAGGATAATTATTCTTCAGAACCTTTATTCATAACCCAATATAATTGTAATCACACACAGATACAGGAAGCTATTAACAAACATTGGCACATCATTAGGAAAGACCCTTTTTTAAAAACCATTGTGGGAGAACATCCAAAGATAGTATATACCAGAGCACCGACAGCAAACTGGCACCAAGCAAAAAGGTGAAACATATATTACACAACACACAATCAACTACAAAACCAAAACCATCCCCTCTTTTATGGATAGAATAGGAGTCTACAAATGTGGACAAAAGAAGTGCAACACATGCAAAGTTATAACATCTGGGAAAAAGGCTTTTCAATCATTCGTCAGTGGTGAAGTTTTTACTATCAGCAGATTTATGAATTGTAATTCAGTATATGTGGTGTACGTCCTAGAGTGCTGTTGTGGGATCCAGTACGTAGGACGTACCTCTAGAAAAGCCAAGGTACGCTGGGGGGAAAATTGGCGTAACTGTAAAAATTGTACCAAAAAAAAGATAAAACATAGTATTCCCGAGCATTGCTTAAATAAGCACAAAGGAAATTTCGACATTTTCAAATTTTATCCCATAGATTATATTCCACCCTCCACAGATTACAACAGAATCATTCAGCTAAGGATCCGTGAAACTTTTTGGATCCACAAATTAAAAACCCTACACCCATTGGGTCTGAATTCTAATCTAGATTTAGCAGCATTTAATTAAATCATCCTAACATCACTTTTTCTATTCGTAGGTCACCTGTAACTTTTAGATTACTATTCTATCAGCAGATTCTCATAGAAGAATAAAATCATACCAAACACAATATTTAGACTCCATATATCACCATTTTTTATCTGACCCTACATATACAAAATCGAAATAACTAGCACAGCCATTGCACATAATACTAAATTAGATAATACATACCTAGACAATGGTACATGCTATTAGGTTTTAATTATTATTTACACAAGATCGGCTCGAATCAAATAGTACTTCTTTCGTGTCCCCTGACACATTCCCTAAACAGAGATTTGATTATAGTGCATTGCTTTTCAAACACCTTAGCATTTTTACAAGCATTCAGATATAGAACATAGGATTAAAACATGCTAGGAGACAGGCAAAACACTGCTGTCCCTGATTGCTGGCGGACTTATGTACAGCTGTCATTTTGCTTATTGTTAAATTCAAAAAACCCTATGGAGGCTAAGAGGTTAACACTTCTCCCCCCGCAGAGCTTTGTTTCGGTTTCACATTTTCTTTCATAATTTACACTGCACCGATTTTTTACTCCTTATAAATTTACAATGGACAAGATCTTAGGATTTTCTCCTCAGATCAAGTGTATTTTATCTGAAACTTTCAGTAAGAAACTTAGGCCTAGATTTGGAGTTTGGCGGTAGATGGGCTGTTAACGCTCCGCGGGCTTTTTTCTGGCCGCACCATAAATTTAACTCTGGTATCGAGAGTCCAAACAAATGCTGCGTTAGGCTCCAAAAAAGGAGCGTAGAGCATTTTTACCGCAAAAAAAAGATAAAACATAGTATTCCCGAGCATTGCTTAAATAAGCACAAAGGAAATTTCGACATTATCGAGAGTCCAAACAAATGCTGCGTTAGGCTCCAAAAAAGGAGCGTAGAGCATTTTTACCGCAAAAAAAAGATAAAACATAGTATTCCCGAGCATTGCTTAAATGTGCTCGTGCACGATATCCCCATAGGAAACAATGGGGCTGTTTGAGCTGAAAAAAAACCTAACACCTGCAAAAAAGCAGCGTTCAGCTCCTAACGCAGCCCCATTGTTTCCTATGGGGAAACACTTCCTACGTCTGCACCTAACACTCTAACATGTACCCCGAGTCTAAACACCCCTAACCTTACACTTATTAACCCCTAATCTGCCGCTCCCGCTATCGCTGACCCCTGCATATTTTTTTTAACCCCTAATCTGCCGCTCCGTAAACCGCCGCAACCTACGTTATCCCTATGTACCCCTAATCTGCTGCCCTAACATCGCCGACCCCTATATTATATTTATTAACCCCTAATCTGCCCCCCACAACGTCGCCGACACCTGCCTACACTAATTCTGATTGGCTGATGGAATCAGCCAATCAGAATCAAGTTCAATCCGATTGGCTGATCCAATCAGCCTATCAGATTGAGCTCGCATTCTATTGGCTGATCGGATCAGTAGGTGTAATTAGTTTAAAATTGTTGTAATATTTTTCTTATGTTTGTAAATATTTTTTTATTTTTTGTAACTTAGTTCTTTTTTATTTTTTGTACTTTAGCTAGTTTATTTAATTGTATTTATTTGTAGGAATTGTGTTTAATTAATTTATTGATAGTGTAGTGTTAGGTTTAATTATATCTTAGGTTAGGATTTATTTTACAGGTAATTTTGTTATTATTTTAACTAGGTAACTATTTAATAGCTATTGTACATGGTTAAAATAAATACAAAGTTACCTGTAAAATAAATATAAATCCTAAAATAGCTATAATATAATTATAATTTATATTGTAGCTATATTAGGATGAATTTTACAGGTAAGTATTTAGCTTTAAATAGGAATAATTTATTTAATAAGAGTTAATTTATTTTGTTAGATTTAAATTATATTTAATTTAGGGGGGTGTTAGTGTTAGGGTTAGACTTAGCTTTAGGGGTTAATCCATTTATTATAGTAGCGGTGAGCTCCGGTTGTCAGATTAGGGGTTAATAATTGAAGTTAGGTGTCGACGATGTTAGGGAGGGCAGATTAGGGGTTAATACTATTTATTATAGGGTTAGTGAGGCGGATTAGGGGTTAATAACTTTATTATAGTAGCGCTCAGGTCCGCTCGGCAGATTAGGGGTTAATAAGTGTAGGCAGGTGTCGGCGACGTTGAGGGGGGCAGATTAGGGGTTAATAAATATAATATAGGGGTCGGCGGTGTTAGGGGCAGCAGATTAGGGGTACATAAGGATAACGTAGGTGGCGGCGCTTTGCGGTCGGGAGATTAGGGGTTAATTATTGTAAGTAGCTGGCGGCGACGTTGTGGGGGGCAGGTTAGGGGTTAATAAATGTAATACAGGGGTCGGCGGGGTTAGGGGCAGCAGATTAGGGGTACATAAGTATAACGTAGGTGGCGGTCGGCAGATTAGGGGTTAAAAAATTTAAATCGAGTGGCGGCGATGTGGGGGGACCTCGGTTTAGGGGTACATAGGTAGTTTATGGGTGTTAGTGTACTTTAGAGCACAGTAGTTAAGAGCTTTATGAACAGGCGTTAGCCCAGAAAGCTCTTAACTACTGCTATTTTCCTGCGGCTGGAGTTTTGTCATTAGAGCTCTAACGCTCACTTCAGAAACGACTCTAAATACCGGAGTTAGAAAGATCCCATTGAAAAGATAGGATACGCAATTGACGTAAGGGGATCTGCGGTATGGAAAAGTCGCGGCTGAAAAGTGAGCGTTAGACCCTTTAATCACTGACTCCAAATACCGGCGGTAGCCTAAAACCAGCGTTAGGAGCCTCTAACGCTGGTTTTCACGGCTAACGCCAAACTCCAAATCTAGGCCTTATACATTTAGATTTTTTAGATTTTTTAAATATGTCAACAAGGTTCATTTTTACGACCTACCAGATAAACTATTTTATTGTTTTAGGTCCGTAGGATTTTTGTTACATACATATAAATCTACATACATATCTGGTATCGCAACTTATTTACTTTGTCAATCATATATCCTATGTTGTAACATTGTTGTTTTTTAAAAATTGTATCACTTTGGGATTGGTCAGACTGGGACCAATCAAATATATTGGCAGGCTTTTTAAACATCTTTTGTAACCACATGTGTAATACATTTTACCTGATGAAACGGCCAGGAGCTTGCGGCCGAGAAACGCGTCCTAAGCTCATATAATAAAGTGTTTTTAAACTTTATCTATCTCAGCACTAATTGCTTTTTATTTTGCCTGCCAAATACAACACCGCCTGCTGTTTATTTATACAGCATAACACCAGAGTATTCTGCTCCTGTCTAAAAGAGGAGAGTCCACAGCAGCCCATCCAGGAAAGCTGAATCTATTTGGCTCCAGCGTACTGACTGCTGATTTAAATGTCAGTCTGCCTTTTTGCACCTCTTTCAACAAAGGTGCCAATATCCTTGTGAGTATATTACCATCTGTTATTTGCTCAGTGTGATCCATTACTGTTGGAACTTATTTGCACTATGAGGCGCTTTCTTTCCTTTTACCTAAATTAATGTTTCAGAAGTTTTTAATTGCTGACCTCTTTTTACCTGTAAGGATAAGAGGAATTTATCAGCCCCAGCAGGGATTACATTATTGTTAGACACCTGCATATTCACAGCATATGGCAATTGCTGATTTGATTTCAGGGCTGTATTTTCATCCTGAAATACTTCAGGATCTCCCTTTAACCTTCTCCAGAGGCAAAGGTTAATCAAATCTATTTGTATGACATATCTATGTAAGAGATTGTTGCCAATATATATTTGATTATGGGGATTATTTAAAACTAAAAACAGGTGCTTCACTGATTTATTACCTCTGGAGATAGATAATAAGCATTTGGCTGTAATTGTATAGCTTTCAGACCTGTCATCCAGGCCATGGACACAGTGGTCTTGAGGAGAAAGATATTTAATCCCCTTAGGTTCAGTGAGCTGCGGTAATAAACCTTCGCTTATGTAGCTAGCTTCCTGTTTTAAGTTCAATTTAGCATACTTGGTTTTACCAAGGTCATGCACTTGCATAGCGATAAATAGATAATCCTTAACTTTCGCAACTATGTTGGGTGAGAGATATACTGGACCGCTCATAATTAATAGGCCTTTTTACTTGTGACCAAATTACATTATTTATGCAATCAATTATGGTACTTAATTGCTTCAGGAGATCCCTACAACTAATTAAACAATCAGTTGGCAGATCCACTATAATGATAGGGTGCCTTATTACCCTGTTCCCCAGCCTTAGTTTTAATCATGCCGTACATAGACTTTGAGAGATTCACCCCCAACACCTATTAGTGAACCATCAAATTCTTTTAGTTTAGGTTTGTGGGGTGTTAGCTCATTTAGCTGTGTGTAGTACCTGTGGGATAAAATAGTTGCCTGAGATCCAGTATCAATTAATCCCATGATAGGGTTAGCGACTGAATCCTGGAGCTCAGCTAATATATAATATCTTCCTGCAGTTTCTACCATTTCACACATAAAATTTTCATGCTTACGCAATTGTGGGCTTCACCACGTTTTACCTGTATTCGCCATGTTATCTGATGCAGAAGAAACGTCATTCTTACCAGTCCTTTGCTCTGTAATAGGGTTGACAGGGTTCCTGTGTACTGTATCTGTGGGAATAAGGTTAGTGGAAAACTGCAAAGAAAGAGGTTTGTTAGAGCTTCCAGGCTGAGGTTGCTCATCATCACAGCTAAGTCATCGATTCCTGGTCTGTAGGGAAAGAACATGATTAGTACCATTATTGACATTTATCATTTAATTTGGTATATCTCTCCCCTCTCTCTCAGGTAATACTTGGGTATTTATGACGTTGTCTGTGGTCCATTGCTGGCCCCTAGTTGTACCCCTAAAAAATGATTATTAGGGTGCTGAGCCATCAAAGCTTGACTCATATTAGTAAATAGTGTACATAATTGACTTAACTGTGTTCTAAGTTGGCCCACTTGACTATACAAGCTCTTTTTACCCATGGACCGATTTTTTGATATCCCAGGGTATTGATTCCTGGATCCTTGGGATCCCTCAAAATCATAGCTATTGTTCCTATTTTGATGTGGTTGTCTTTGGGGTTCAACTTGTTCAGCATTAATATCTTAGGGAGCACTATTTACTTGGGGTGTTTGGTTGCCCTGAGAGTATTTTTGCAACTTTTGGTATTTATTTTTACAGGGGTACCAATTACCTTTTGGGTGTTCATCTCTTTGGGGATAATTATTTATCTGTGTATGCTCCCCCCCTTTTGAGTATATTCTCTCTGCACCTCTGCCCATGATGGGGGAGGGGCAGAGTTAAAACTTTGTGGTGAAGGCTTGTTTTCTCGGGCCACCTCCGCATAAGTTTTCTTTTTAGACTCCAAATTGAGGGGGTTAGGTGACACCCTTGTTTCTGCAACAATTTTGGGGCTGGGCATTGGTTCATTTTTAACCCCCTGTTCACTGGACTGCTGAATAGAGTATAACTTTGTACTCTCTTTGATCAGCCAGTCCAATGAGCAGTTCTCATTAAAATCTATAACTAAGTTAAGTTTTATGTGTGCGGGCAAGGCTTCGTAAAATAAAGTCACAAATTCTAAGGTTTCAAATATGGGGCTTTGATTTGCACTACATTTTAAACTGTATACAGCTATTTTCACAGCAGTTTTAGTGCGATATTGCCCAAACTCCTTTTTGCACTGAATTTTTGTTTCACTCCAGGAATGAATGTTTATATCATTTAGTGAAGCAAATAATTTGCAATGTTTACCCTCAAATATCCAGGGCAGAAATTCAAATTTTGACTGTTCACTAGTAACATTCATTATGGATAAAGCCCTTGTTGGAAATCTTAGGTACTGCACCACTTAAAAATGTAATTATTTTAGGGTTGTCATATACCTTATTAGACGCATCTTGGGTCTTCCTAGGGACCTTCTTGTTAGGGTTGGGGCGTTCCCTATTTGTCCTTCTACTTTGGGGAGATCTCTTACGCATATTAGCATTATGGGGGCTATTTGGGTAGCTAGCTCCACCCTCTGACTCACATAATGAAGTAATGAATGCAGTTGTGGACTCTTTCCATCTGAAGAATAGAAAATTATCAGGTAAGCATTATTTAAGTTTTTGATTCACCAACTGTTAACCAAAGCTCTGAGAACATGATAATCCAATGAGCATTAACTTGAATTGCACTCAAGTGATCGCGTTGAACTTGTAATACCAGCTCAATTTAACCTGCGCGCAAACGAAAGGGAAAACCTGATAACGCTTGTGCGCAAACATTTGCGTTCCACTCGAAATCTGGCCCTTAGTGTTCAATATCTCTTTAAGATACCCAAGTGTATCTGCCAGTGTTTTGAGATATTATTTTGTTTGTTAAATAAAGAAATATTAATAAATAGTGTATTTCCTACTAAGCTTGGTTTACTTAATGTTTTTAAGCCAGTTTTCAGTTTATAGTTCATTTGTGGGGGGGGGGGGGGGTGTTTGGTTTCTATAACACTGTAAAGATTTAAGTGTTTGGTCCTACTGCAAACTACCAAAATACAGCAGCTAACTTCAGCTTATTTGCTGTTTTGAACTTTTAAATGAAAAAACAAAACAAAAAAAAACCGTGTTTTGATTTTAAAGCTGGCAGTCTGACTTTTTTGTGTGCAAATTGTTACTTTCATTTTTATTACTTGACAAAAATCACTAGAAAATAATTAGCAAGTTAATTCAATATATAAAAATAGAGCAGGTATAAAACTATATTTATATCTTCTTGGACAAATTCTCTGAAATATAAACTATATCTTATCTTTGTCGAAGAAGAAACCACATGCTGAGACAAGAGGTGTCTGATTGACCCATCATCACTGCTGGAAGCCTCTGCTCTTCTGCTAGCTCTGACTTCTATGACCTCAAAATGAAATGCTGATATTTTTAAATCGAAAACAAAAAAAAGAAAAAGAAAATATTAGTGGAATGTGGGATTGCAAGAAAGAGAGCTAAAATATCTACTAAGGATGTCATTTATTTAGATTTGTATGCAGCTTTGGAGGCCCTTCACTGCACGCTTGCATGGATCTGTACAACAGCTCTTAGCTAGAAGATTAAAATCTCCCCGGACACATTAGAGGTGATTGAAAGCCCCTACTCTTGCGCCATTGGGTTAGCATGAGCATGCAGCAAAATTGCACAAACAGATGCTTGTGCAATGATAAATACAGGCAGCGTATTGTTTTGCTTTGTTAAATGGGGCCCTATATCTTTTTCAGCTGTAAAGAATCTAATGACATGCAATCTAGAAACGTTACATGATTACAGTTTTTCATTTAATTACAATGATTTTGTTTGTCAAGGTGTATATATACAAGACAAAGGCCGCTAGTTATCAAAGTCTGGCTGACCTGATCCGACAGTGCGGATCAGGTCAGCCAGACTTCGCTGAATACGGTGAGCAATACGCTCACCGTATTCAGCATTGCACTAGCAGCTCACAAGAGCTGCTGGTGCAACGCCGCCCCCTGCTGGGGGGTGTCAATCAACCCGATCGTACTAGATCGGGTTGATTTGCGGTGATGTCTGTCCGCCTGCTCAGAGCAGACGGACAGGTTATGGAGCAGCAGTCTTTGTGACCGCTGCTTCATAACTGCTGTTTCTGGCGAGCCTGCAGGCTTGCCAGAAACACGGGACATCAAGCTCCATACGGAGCTTGATACATATGCCCCAAAATATTGAGGTGTAGTTTGTAATCATTTATTCTTTTATTTTCATCTTTAATCAGAATTTTTTTTAAATGGTATTCACAATATTAAAAATATTTTACAATATTGGGTGCAATATCCTAAAAAAAGTAAATTATTTTTAAAATCCACTAAATTGACTTGTTATGTGTATGATATAGACAAAGTTTATTTATTTGATAAAATTATTGACTCTAGTCACTATTAGTTGACTCGTGTAATTATATTAATTAAAGAGACACAAAACCAGTCCCAAAAAAACACATACGGCTAGATTACGAGTCTTGCATTAGGCTTTAAAAGCAGCGTTGGCCGGTCGCAACTCTGCTTTTTAACGCCCACTGGTATTACGAGTCTTGAAGGTACAGGTGTACCGCTCACTTTTTTGGCCAGACTTGGAAATACTGCAAATCCACTTACGTCAATTACGTATCCTCTTTTTTTAATGGGACTTGCATAGCGCCGGTATTACGAGTCTGCCAAAAAGTGAGCGGTAGACCCTCTCCTGTCAACACTGGTACCGCATTTTAAAGTCAGTAGTTAAGAGTTTTACACTGAAACGCTGTAGCATAAAACTCTTAACTAAAGTGCTAAAAAGTACACTAACACCCATAAACTACCTATTAACCCCTACACCTGGGCCCTCCCACATCGCAAACACTAAAATTAAATTTTTAACCCCAATCTGCCGCCACTATAATAAATATATTAACCCCTAAACAGTCGCACTCCCGCATCCCAAACATTAGTTAAATATTATTAACCCCTAATCTGCCATCCCTAACATCGCTGACACCTACCTACATTAACAAAATAAAAAGATCCCCAAAATAAAAAAAGCCCTACTCTACACTAAATTACAAATAGCCCTTTAAAAGGGCCTTTGCGGGGCATTGCCCCAAAGTAATCAGCTCTCTTACCTGTAAAAAAAATTACAAATCCCCCCCAACATTAAAACCCACCACCCACACAACCAACCCTACTCTAAAACCCACCCAATACCCCCTTAAAAAAACCTAACACTAACCCCTTGAAGATCACCTTACCAGGAGAAGTCTTCTCCCAACCGGGCTAAAGTCCTCAACGAAGCCGGGAGAAGTCTTCATCCAAGCCGGGCGAAGTGATCCTCCAGACGGGCAGAAGTCTTCATCCAGACAGCATCTTCTATCTTCATCCATCTGGCGCGGAGCGGGTCCATCTTCAAGACATCTGACGCAGAGCATCCTCTTCAAACGATGACTAAACACAGAATGAAGGTTCCTTTAAATTAAGTCATCTAAAATGGCGTCCCTTCAATTCCGATTGGCTGATAGAATTCTATCAGCCAATCGGAATTAAGGTAGAAAAAATCCTATTGGCTGATGCAATCAGCCAATAGGATTGAACTTCAATCCTATTGGCTGATCCAATTAGCTAATAGGATTGAGCTCGCATTCTATTGGCTGATTGGATCAGCCATTAGGATTGAACTTCAATCCTATTGGCTGATTGCATCAGCCAATAGGATTTTTTCTACCTTAATTCCGATTGGCTGATAGAATTCTATCAGCCAATCGGAATTTAAGGGATGCCATCTTGGATGACGTCACTTAAAGTTACCTTCATTCTGTGTTAGCCATCGATTGAAGAGGATGCTCCGCGTCGGATGTCTTGAAGATGGACCCGCTCCATGCCGGATGGATGAAGATAGAAGATGCCGTCTGGATGAAGACTTCTGCCCATCTGGAGGACCACTTCGCCCGGCTTGGATGAAGACTTCTCCCGGCTTTGTTGAGGACTTCGGCCCGGTTGGGTGAAGACTTCTCCCTGTAAGGTGATCTTCCAGGAGTTAGTGTTAAGGGGGTATTGGGTGGGTTTTAGAGTAGGGTTGGTTGTGTGGGTGGTGGGTTTTAATGTTGGGGGGATTTGTAATTTTTTTTACAAAAGGTCCTTTTAAGGGCTATTTGTAATTTAGTGTAGGGTAGGGCTTTTTTATTTGGGGGGGGGGCTTTTTATTTTGTTAGGGGGATTAGATTAGGTGTAATTAGTTTAAAAATATTGTAATTTGTTTATTATTTTCTGTAATTTAGTGGGGGTTTTTGTACTTTAGATAATTTTTTTATTTTTTTATTTATTATTTTTATTAATGATATAAAGATCAAGAGAAATTAGCAGTAAAGCATTACATTATTACATTCAGATACACTATTAATTCTGACTTTTCAAAGAATCCTCATTATCTGAAAGATGTTCAAGTCTGTCCGGTGTTAAAGCACACTGGGTTCAGATAATTAACGACATCTGTGGGTAAGAGTTTTCCAGTCTCTTGTAAAATAGTATTTGGGTGGGTATGTTAGCCATAATAAATATAACAATCTAACAAGTAAATACAAACGAATTAACAATTAAACTTTGAAAAGTATCCTCTATTTCTCAATGTAATCTGCTGAAGTAAATATCGCTCACCTGAAACAAATATGTAAGGTAACTATGACGGCCCGGCACTCTCCATCTCCTAGGCTGGCAGTTATCCAAGGTTGGTGTCAATCAGTAGCTGCTAGTGAGATTTGTGTGTTGTGTTTGTGGTCTGTAGGATGACTAGCCTCATAGGTATTCCTGCCATAGAAATCCGGCATTTAAAATGATTTGTGTTTTGTTACGACACATGTAGCCGTATTTTTCTAAGGAAAATTGTTCTTCCACCTCCTCTACCCACATAGATTTTTTTTAAATATTAGGTTTTTTCCAATGCTGGGCTATTCATTTTCTAGCACTGTTAAGGCCAATTTTTAGGACTAAAGTTTTCAGGCGACACGGTATCTTTGGTAGATCATTAAGAAGGACTAAAATTGGTGTTAATGTGAATTTAGCTACGATGCTTTGCTAATAGTAAGCTTCAACTGCTTCCCACAATGGGCGCACTCTAGGGCAAAGCCACCACATATGGACTACGTTACCGTAAGCTCCGCAACCTCTCCAACATAAACCAGATGTGCCAGGGTATATGCTAGCTAGCCTCGATGGGGTGAGATACCACCGAAGCAGGATTTTAAAGTCTAACTCTAGTATCGTAGAGGAGGTCGAGGATTTTTTAACTGAGAGGAATATTTTGTTCCAGTTTTCTGTGTCTAGATTTACTGCGAGGTCTAGGTTCCATTTAGCTGTGTAGGGTGGAAATGTGTCTGTTGAGGTGTTTATGAGTATCGTACGTGATATGGAGAGTGTTCCTCTTGGGATTATTCCGTTAAGGCATAATAGCTCGAAAACTGTGGGTTTTCTCAGTAGGTCTGATTTGTAAGGGGATGTGTGTATATAATAGTGTAGTTGGGCATACTTTAGCCACTTGGTGAACCTTCCGTCTGCTATGCTGACTAATTTGTCTCTCTCTAATAGTTTGCCTGCTTCTGTAAATTTAAGTAGTGGAATAGTGTAGTCCCATTCAGTTAACCGTTTAAAACCTTTATCTAATCCTCCCACCATTTCTGCATTTAGCACTACTGGAAAGAGAGGGGATCTATATGTAGATATATGAGGTTTAGTGGCGATTATATGATCCCAGCTCTTAAACAGCTGTTTGTGGATTTCAAGATGACTACATTGGGGGGGGGGGGTCTGAGGTCCTTAGATACCCAGCAAAGAGCATGTACTAGAGGTGCTTTAAGAATGTGCAAATCTATTGTGACCCAAGCTTTATGTTCTTGTGTTTTATGCCAATCTAAGATTCTCTGTAGCGTAACAGCTTGGTAATATTCTTCAATCTTAGGTAAGCCCAGCCCTCCATTTAAATTTGGTTTGTACATCGTGTTTTTATTGATTCTAGGTCTGCTCCTGCTCCAGACAAAAGCATTAAGGGATTTCTGGATCCTATTTAGGTATGAGAGCGGAAGATATAATGGAAGGGTTTGTAACACATATAGGATTCTGGGCAATGTCGTAATTTTTATGGCTTGAATCCTGCCCCACCAGGATATTGGTTTGTTCGTCCATGTCTTAAGGTCTCGTTGTGTGTTGAGTAAGAGTGTGTTGTAGTTTTTGTTGAATAATGTTGTCTGATGCGGTGAAAGGTGTATCCCTAGATATTTGATTGTGTCTGTTTTTAATCCAAGCGGGCAAATCGACGATAGAGATTTAAATTTGGTGTTTGAGAGTGAAATGTTCAATATCTCGGATTTGTGTTTATTGACTAAGAAACTAGTGTATTTTCCGAACTCGTCAAGTTCCGTCATTATCTCTGGGATGGATGTGAATGGGGATGAGACAGTGAATAACACGTCATCCGCATACAATGCTATTTTGTAGTTTTTTTGCTCAATCATTATCCCTTTAATATGTTGGTTCATGCGTATTCGGGATGCAAATACTTCCATCATTAGGATGAAGAGGATCGGGGATAGGGGACATCCCTGTCGTGTGCCATTCTGAATTGGGAAGGTATCTGATAGAATCCTGTTAACTTTCACTTTAGAGTTTGGATGGGAATATAAACTAAATACTCTGTTTATTATTTTGTGGCCGAATCCTAAATTTTTTAAGAGTATTGTTAGAAATTGCCAATTGGTGCGATCAAATGCCTTTTCGGCGTCTATGGCCATGAGCACCGACTCGATGTTGTGGTATTTTGAATATTCCATTGGTACGAAGCCTACTTGATCGGTGTGGATAATATCGTTAAGGACTAAATTTAGGCGATTAGCTATGATTTTCCCTAGAATATTTATGTCGACATTCAGTAGTGAGATCGGTCTGTAGCTGGCTGGTTCATCGTGTGGTTTGTCAGGTTTTAGAATTACTGAGATGTGAGCTGTTAAAGATTCTTTAGTAAGACGGGCATTCTCGTCAAGAGCGTTAAAGTGTTTCAGTAAGTGTGGGGCAAGAGTGTCTCTATAAGTCTTGTAGTATAAGTTAGTAAGGCCGTCTGGTCCTGGGCTTTTCCCCACGGGGAGATCTTTGATGACTTTCAGTATTTCTCCCTGGGTAATGGGTTTTTCTAGGTCTAAAGTTTGTGCCTGTGTTAATTTAGTAAGGTTAGCCGATTGTATATAATTTATCATCTTTTGTATGTGCGCTGGGGAAGTGTTAGTCTCCAGGTTATATAGTTGGTTGTAGAAATCCTTAAAGTGTGTGGCTATGGCTTTGCTGTCATGGATAAAGTCTCCTTGAGGGGTTTTAAGTCTGTGGATGTGCGTGAGATTGGTTCTGTCTTTAAGTGCATTTGCCAATATCCTGCCTGGGCGGTTCCCTTCATAATGGTATCTCTTATTTGCAGGGCTTTTCTTTGAGCCTCACGATAAAGCAGTGTATTAAGCTCTTTTCTGGTATTCGTTAGTTTCTGGAGAGTGTCACTGTCGTGGGGCAATTGTTTGTGTTTTAGCTCCAAAGTGTGTAGTTTTGTTGTCAAGGAATTTAAATGAGTATTGTGCTGTTTTTTGAGGTGTGTTTTGTATTTAATACATTCGCCCCTAAATACAGTCTTATGTGCTTCCGACACGAAGAGAGGATGAGTTTCTGGTATTGCATTAGTCTTGAAATATTCTGTTAATGTTGTCGCTAATTTTTGTGTAGTAGGGGGGTGGTGCATAAGATATGTATCTAGTCTCCAGATGAAAGGATGTATAGGGGAGTCCGGCCAATCTAATTTTGTAGTTATCATAGAGTGATCGGACCAGGATGTCGGGACAATGTCTGATTCTTAGTAGGGAGAGGTGTGCCTGATCTATATAGATGTGATCTATTCTAGAGTACGTTGCCCATGGATGAGAATAAAAGGTGAAGTTTCGCTGTGAAGGATGTTGTAGTCTCCAGGTGTCAACTAGGCTTAGATGTTTGATGCATTTGAACACTGAATTTGGGGGTCTTGGTGAAATTTTAGCATTATTCGATGTTGTATCTAGAACGGGGTTTAGTGTGGTATTCAGGTCACCTCCAAAGACTATACATCCCTTGCGAGTTTCTTGTACCATATTTTTTAATTTGTTATAAAATCTAGTCCTATTTGTACTGGGGGCATATATGTTGACCAGTGTGATGGGTCTGTTGTATATAAGGCCCACTAGTATTAGAATCCTACCTTCTGTGTCATGTCTGGAGTGAAGAAGTTTGAAAGGGAGGGAACGATGTATAAGGATCCCCACTCCATTTTTTTTCTTTTCGTGAGAGTTGAGAAAACTAAGAGGAAAATTTCTATTCTGAAATTTGGGTTCACTAATTCTGGGAAAGTGTGTTTCTTGTATGAATGCGATGGAACATCTTTGTTTGGTAAACCACTGCAAAGCTACCGATCTCTTCGTGGGAGAATTGAGGCCCTTGGCATTTTGTGAGTTTATTAATATAGACCTATGTGTCATGCGTGTCGCTTGTGTTCTCTATTGGATGCTGTGAAGGAGCATTGTGTGTTGTATTTCTTACCGTAGGGTGTTGCTTGAACTTGTCTTGAAGATCTGCCATTGCGATATGATGTGTAAATCTTTGTATATGGGGAGGTGTGCTGGAGCCGTCAACTCCGCTAAGCGGTGACCTATATGGTTGTTCAGGGTGTTTGAGGATACTGGAATAAAACAACCAATAACAATAAGAATACTTCAACAAATGGTGAAAACACTTATCTACCATTTAGGAAAAGAAGAATAAGAAAAAGAGAGAAACAAAAACAAAAAGACAAACAGGGAAAAGAGACAAAATAAATAAAAACTTATTTAGGATCAGGAGAAATATTCCTGATCCACGGTGCAAGGATACGGAGGAAGGGTAGTAGTACAAGAATACCACTAACGTTTCCCCTTGCTTGATGCATAGTCAGTTTTGAAGGGGGAGTTTACTAGTTGTAGGAAAAAAGAATGTTCTTTAGCAAGATTACATCTTAGAGCAAAGGTATCTGGATTGTTAATGATTCTATTGTTGAGCAAGGTAATCCCGTCAGGTCCATGACTTGACATATGGATTTATAGACCTGTAAGTAGTGATGTCGCGAACCTAAAATTTTCGGTTCGCGAACCGCGGACTCGAACTTCTGGTATTGTTCGCGAATGCGCGAACCGCGCGAACCGTGCAAACCGCGCGAACCGCCATTGAATTCAATAGGCAGGCGAACTTTAAAACCTACAAGGACTCTTTCTGGCCACAATAGTAATGGAAAAGTTGTTTCAAGGGTACTAACACCTGGACTGTTGCATGCTGGAGGGGGATCCCTGGCAAAACTCCCATGGAAAATTACATAGTTGATGCAGAGTCTGCTTTTAAGCCATAATGGGTCTAAATCAACTAACATTCCCAAAGTGGCTGTCTCAAAACATCCCGGACAGAAGATAGATTGATAGTGATAGATAGGATAGATAGATATACATAGATTGATAGTTAGATAGAATCGATAGAAGAGAAATAGATAGATTTGTTAGATATATAATTACCCTAATAAATTCTAATAATCAAACATGCGTTCTTGGACCCAACTAGCTTGTGTCAATTAGTACTTTTCTTAGCACTTTAATCCCTGTTCCCCCCCCATCGGGGGGGGTTCTATATGGCCTGCCAGATTACCCTGAAAAATTATAATAATAAGACATGTGGTCTGCTACCTATTTTAACGAGGTTGTGTTTTAAGTACTACCATTCTTAGCACTTTAATCTCTGTAACTCCCCCTATTTGGTGAGGTCTATACAGCCTGGATGATTACCCATACAAAATATAATAATAAGACATCTGCTCTTGGTCTGCGACCCATGGTAACTATGTTGTGTTAATTAGTAATGTCCTTCACATTTTAATAGCTGTTACTCATATTCACCCTATCGGTGGAGGTCTATATGGCCTGCATGATTACCCTTACAAAATATAACAACCAAACATATGTTCTGGGACCCATGGTAAGTAGGTTGTGTTATGTAGTACTGTTCTTTGCATTTTCATACCTGTTACAACACCAAATGGTGGCAGGTCTATCTGTCCTTCATGATTAGCTGCACCCAAACCCAAAAAAAAGCCGAGTGGTCTTAGACTAACACCCATGGCTAACTCTGTTGTTTCAATTAGTACTATTCTTAGCACTTTGATCCCTGTTACGGGCGGTCTACATGGCCATCATGATTAGCCGAACAAAATACTACAATCCAACCTTTGCTCAGTCTTCATAGGCCCTTCATTGTCTGTATTTTGATAGTACAGTTCTTATTATTTTTATAGCTGATACAACACCGAATGTTGTCAGCTCTATATGGCCTGCATGATTAGCTGCACCCAATACAAAAATAAATCCAAGCAGTCTTGGATTAACACCCATGGCTAACTCTGTTGTTTCAAGTAGTACTATTCTTAGCACTTTCATCTCATCATCCCTGTTACTTCCAGGACTCTCGGTGGTGGTGGTCTACATGGCCATCATGATTAGCCTAACCAAATACTACAATCCAACCTTGGCTCAGTCTTCCTAAGGCCCTTCATTGGCTGTATTTTGGTAGTACTGTTCTTATTACTACATGGTGGTCTACATGGCCATCATGATTAGCCTAACCAAATACTACAATCCAACCTTGGCTCAGTCTTCCTAAGGCCCTTCATTGGCTGTATTTTGGTAGTACTGTTCTTATTTGATTAATAGCTGATACAACACCGAATGTTGTCAGCTCTATATGGCCTGCATGAATAGCCGCACCCAAAGCCAAAAAAAAGCCAAGCGGTTTTGCACTAACACCCATGGCTAACTCTGTTGTTTCAAGTTCTACTATTCTTAGCTCTTTCATCTCATCATCCCTGTTACTTCCAGGACTCTCGGTGGTGGTGGTCTACATGGCCATCATGATTAGCCTAACCAAATACTACAATCCAACCTTGGCCCAGTCTTCCTAAGGCCCTTCATTGGCTGTATTTTGGTAGTACTGTTCTTATTAGTTTAATAGCTGATACAACACCGAATGTTGTCAGCTCTATATGGCCTGCATGAATAGCCGCACCAAAAGCCCAAAAAAAAACAAGCGGTTTTGCACTAACACCCATGGCTAACTCTGTTGTTTCAAGTTCTACTATTCTTAGCTCTTTCATCTCATCATCCCTGTTACTTCCAGGACTCTCGGTGGTGGTGGTCTACATGGCCATCATGATTAGCCTAACCACATACTACAATCCAACCTTGGCCCAGTCTTCCTAAGGCCCTTCATTGGCTGTATTTTGGTAGTACTGTTCTTATTAGTTTAATAGCTGATACGACACCGAATGTTGTCAGCTCTATATGGCCTGCATGAATAGCCGCACCCAAAGCCAAAAAAAACCCAAGCGGTTTTGCACTAACACCCATGGCTAACTCTGTTGTTTCAAGTTCTACTATTCTTAGCTCTTTCATCTCATCATCCCTGTTACTTCCAGGACTCTCGGTGGTGGTGGTCTACATGGCCATCATGATTAGCCTAACCAAATACTACAATCCAACCTTGGCCCAGTCTTCCTAAGGCCCTTCATTGGCTGTATTTTGGTAGTACTGTCATCCTTTTGAATAAAAGATTACAGGAAAGGCATTGATTTTAGAAACCCACAGATCATTATTTGCAACCGTGAATTTAGAAAAAAAAATTGATTACACACCCGTCACACTTATTTATGCTCAGGCCTTTTTAATACGAGGGTCCCTGAGCCTCAACCGAAACAACAGCATGGAAGAGGAGATATGTCATCCTTTTGAATAAAAGATTACAGGAAAGGCATTGATTTTAGAAACCCACAGATCATTATTTGCAACCGTGAAATTAGAAAAAAACCATTGATTACACAGCCGTGACACTTATTTATGCTCAGGCCTTTTTAATACGAGGGTCCCGGAGCCTCAACCGAAACAACAGCATGAAAGAGGAGATATGTCATCCTTTTAAATAAAAGATTACAGTAAAGGCATTGATTTTAGAAACCCACAGATCATTATTTGCAACCGTGAATTTAGAAAAAAAAATTGATTACACACCCGTGACACTTATTTATGCTCAGGCCTTTTTAATACGAGGGTCCCGGAGCCTCAACCGAAACAACAGCATGAAAGAGGAGATATGTCATCCTTTTGAATAAAAGATTACAGGAAAGGCATTGATTTTAGAAACCCAAAGATCATTATTTGCAACCATGAAATTAGAAAAAAACATTGATTACACAGCCGTGACACTTATTTATGCTCAGGCCTTTTTAATACGAGGGTCCCGGAGCCTCAACCGAAACAACAGCATGAAAGAGGAGATATGTCATCCTTTTGAATAAAAGATTACAGGAAAGGCATTGATTTTAGAAACCCACAGATCATTATTTGCAACCGTGAAATTAGAAAAAAATATTGATTACACACCCGTGAACTTTATTTATGCTCCGGCCTTTTTAATACGATGGTCCCGGAGCCTCAACCGAAACAACAGCATGAAAGAGGAGATATGTCATCCTTTTGAATAAAAGATTACAGGAAAGGCATTGATTTTAGAAAAAAAGAGAGGTTTTGTAAGGGCGCTAATAGCTGAAGATACTTGTGTGAAATTATTTATACTATCTGTGATAGATATCCGTGATAAATGTTTAAAGTGTTAATGAAATCAGATCAGAAAAGCTTCTAAAAAACAAGTGGTTTATTTGGTTACAATATGATTAAAAAGATTTTTTAGAGACGTCTCTAGTACAATTCTATCAGAAAGAATAAGAGTTAACCATGAAAATAAACATGAAAATAAAAGTAGTACTGATTAGTACTTCATGAGAAATATTAGTTTACTGCTTATTTTATTAGTCACAAGGAAAATATCTATTGGGGTGTGACTAAGCAATTTGCCAAGATTTCTCGTGAGTTATTCAGGGTTCATAAAATTACACATAGACATCTATTTAAAATTCACATACCGGCTTGATAAAACTTGTGCAAAAAATATATAAAATGGAGCTTAAAATAGAGCTGTGCATAAGAGGGAAATTATATAGAGTTATTTCTCTATACCGGATTAAATCAATCCTTTGTATTTGTTTTCTCAGCGAACTAAAGAGTAATTATCATGTCCATATGTATGAACCAAGAGAAATGTCCAGTAATCATATACTGCTGATAGCTTAAGATTGCAGTTTGCAACTTTCATACAGATTGTACCTTATTGTAAGCGTGAGCAACAGCAGGGTATCCTGTGCGTCCTGCGGCTCAGTTCTTCTGGCAGTGTCCTCGTGTTGTTGGCGTCTGACGTCACACCCAATGTGTGGGGGCTTGTCTTGCGTCTGCCAATCACTGCTTAGACAATTGTTAGTATCCAAAATACCTTCTTGCATCCGATACTAGGTGTACAAATTTCTTCTTGTATCTGATACTTTGTACTTGTTAGGTATCGATCAGCGAAGATGTATCTGTTGAAGATAGATTCACCTGCACTTAGTGCTGTTAGCACGCAGGTTCCGATGATGTTTCTCTTTAATGTCCTTTGGTGACAGTCAACCCGGGTTGGTTCAATCGGCTCAAAGAATAGTGGAGTCAAGTATGCAGTCTTTAACTTCTACGCGTTTCACTCCCTCCAGGAGCTTTATCAAGAATGATTTGGACTGTTTGACTCCTCTCTTTAGTAGGTGTCTCCTGTTTCCCATTGGTTCATGGTAATCCCATAGTTAAGGTGGTATAATTTATTTGCACTTGCTCCTTATACATTGCTCCATTATATTGTTGATCATAAATTAGCTGATCATATATTTACCAAACATATTTAAATTTCAAATTCTAAAGAGACCATAAAACATTTTTATTTTTATCGAGACCAATAAAAAATTTTTGTTAAAATTAGACCAAATGTATTAGGAATAAATGTAAAAGCGTAGAGGATACAGGTTATTGGGGAAATTAAATTATTGTGTTTAGGATGCATAAAAAATATATTCTCTAATCAAGAAGAAATGGTGAGATATCCAGTTCTGAATTTAGACCTTTGGGGAATAGCGTGTCAAATTTAAAGATATACTCTGCCTCTTTTAGAAGCAGTTTTTTCTGTATATCCCCACCTCTCCAGTGTTTTTCTACTTTGTATATACCCCAATAAGATAGATCTTTTGTATTGCCCTTATGTATGGTTTTAAAATGTTTATAAAGATGTGTGTCCTCCATTCCATTCTCTATATTATTGAGATGTTCCCTGATTCTATCTCTCAGAGTTCTCTTAGTTTCTCCAAAATAAAAAAGATTGCAAGTGCATTTTAGGACATAAATAATACCTTTATGTGAGCATCTTATGAGTTATTTAATTAGTATGGTATTATTAGGACCTATCTGAATCGTATTGGATTTATTGCTGTGTTTACATGACTTACATGAGTAACATGGAAAGAAACCTGTTAGCTTCTGTCCATGGAGATCTTTTTGTATTAATTTTTTATTTTTGTTTTTGTTTAAAGAGAAACATCATCGGAACCTGCGTGCTAACAGCACTAAGTGCAGGTGAATCTATCTTCAACAGATACATCTTCGCTGATCGATACCTAACAAGTACAAAGTATCAGATACAAGAAGAAATTTGTACACCTAGTATCGGATGCAAGAAGGTATTTTGGATACTAACAATTGTCTAAGCAGTGATTGGCAGACGCAAGACAAGCCCCCACACATCGGGTGTGACGTCAGACGCCAACAACACAAGGACACTGCCAGAAGAACTGAGCCGCAGGACGCACAGGATACCCTGCTGTTGCTCACGCTTACAATAAGGTACAATCTGTATGAAAGTTGCAAACTGCAATCTTAAGCTATCAGCAGTATATGATTACTGGACATTTCTCTTGGTTCATACATATGGACATGATAATTACTCTTTAGTTCGCTGAGAAAACAAATACAAAGGATTGATTTAATCCGGTATAGAGAAATAACTCTATATAATTTCCCTCTTATGCACAGCTCTATTTTAAGCTCCATTTTATATATTTTTTGCACAAGTTTTATCAAGCCGGTATGTGAATTTTAAATAGATGTCTATGTGTAATTTTATGAACCCTGAATAATTCACGAGAAATCTTGGCAAATTGCTTAGTCACACCCCAATAGATATTTTCCTTGTGACTAATAAAATAAGCAGTAAACTAATATTTCTCATGAAGTACTAATCAGTACTACTTTTATTTTCATGTTTATTTTCATGGTTAACTCTTATTCTTTCTGATAGAATTGTACTAGAGACGTCTCTAAAAAATCTTTTTAATCATATTGTAACCAAATAAACCACTTGTTTTTTAGAAGCTTTTCTGATCTGATTTCATTAACACTTTAAACATTTATCACGGATATCTATCACAGATAGTATAAATAATTTCACACAAGTATCTTCAGCTATTAGCGCCCTTACAAAACCTCTCTTTTTTTCACGATACACTACTTTTAGATTGAAGGATCTAAAACACTGTAAGGGGTCTGATACTTTATTTTACCAGCGCACTATTTTCCCACACTCTTTCACATCACGATTTTCCTTCACATAAATAGTTGTAGCAGGTTTTTCTTTTTATACCACCTAACTAAATATGGAGGATATTTTTGACTTCAGGGATAAAATCTTTCTAGATATGAGAGAGGAAAACATCCCCTTAACAAATCCGATTAGTTCAGACAAAATCTCTGACCTAATGCAAAGTTTAGAACATGAACTCACAAAAGAATTAAAACAACAAATGGAATTAGTTTTCCTTAATAGATACACAAAAAAAGGTATTATACCAAAAGGATTACTCTTAAAGAAAAATTGCACTTTTACCTTAAGCGATACTCTACAAACAGAATGGAAAGATACACTAACTAAAGCCTCTAACACACTAATTGAGATTCTGAAAAGATCTAGAAAAGAAACACTCTCAATTATTGAGAAAAATATTTTAGAAATTAAAGAGAAATTAAAGGACAGGAAAAACGAAAATGAATACAAAGAAAGACAAAAAGTAATAATGGATAAACTAAATAATCTGAATAAAGATTTATTAAGAACAAAATGGGGAAAAATGGAAAGAGACATAAATAATAGTCAATCTCAACAAATAGAAGAAACTATCGAAGATAATCCAGACACATCTAAGACCCACACTAACTATCATTCACACGGTAATACCTACAAAAACAAAAGACAACATAATACTTATCATCATTATGAGAATAATAGGTATCAAAATAAATATAATAGGAATGCATATCAAAACGAAAGATCATCGGGGGGGGCGGAGCCTGGCAGCAAAGAGAGCAGACGTGTGAGTCCTGAGCTCTCCTTATAAAACCAACCAAAAGTGAGCAAATATGCCATTTTGTAAACGTCTAAACTTTTCAAATGCAGAGAGAGTAAAGGTGAATGCATTTGCCAGCTCCTTAAATAATTAAATACAGATTTAGGGACTGGGAACCTATTTCTATGTGATCACGTCCTGGGGCCTTCAGCAACTGACTGGATTGCGTGGCGGAGATTTCTCCTAATACCTATGAAGTCTCATCTTCCTAATACTTTTTAAATGGATCTACACGCAGCACTGCACAAATTTGAAACTAAAGTTTGTGGGATTCTGGAGGAGCACTTTTCCGAGCTTAGCCGGTCATTTACACAGCTCCTTGAACAAATAGGCACTTTGCAGGGCACGCAAGATGGCGGCTGCGATTCCGGAGCTACTGAGACGCCTCGCTTGTTTCCCATACACAAGCGGGATAATTACATGCCCTCAGAAGATGCGGAAGCCTGGACAGGAATATGCGAGCATGGCAGTGGGCCACATACCAAGAGATCGCAGGACAGCGCAAGAGCGTCGAAGCCCGGCTATAACTCGCTGGTCCTGGAGGAAACAGATGTGGTACAAATAAGCTGGTTTGAGGAGAAAATAAGCTGGTTAGAGGCGACTACAACAAAGAGGAGTATACTTTCAACAGCAGCGTACTCATCTGACCGGAATCTTCCGGAGTATGCACAGAACCCCCAGGTAATAGGTCTCACTGCAGTTCGCACCTCACTATTAGATCCTGACCTGGCCCATGCTGCAGGAATAGAGGACATTCATACCCCACACAGATCCGGAATAGGTTGAA
The DNA here is from genome assembly GCF_027579735.1 of Bombina bombina. NCBI lineage: Eukaryota > Metazoa > Chordata > Amphibia > Anura > Bombinatoridae > Bombina > Bombina bombina. Next base: position 787,160,607 of record NC_069503.1, on the reverse strand, counting down.
TTACCAACCCAGTATAGACGCAGGCCTCGCCCAACTCAGCTTGGTTGTCTGCGTGTGTGCTTCACCTTAGTTCTTTTGGGTAAACTATAAACGAAGCCTGCTGGACTTAAGCCCATACCTTGTCTGATTAGAGGAAGAATTGGCTGAATCACTTTTGACTTTATCCTTTATCTCATAAATAATTTGCTGGACTTACAGTTTATATTCCTTTAGACATTACATCTATTTTGTTTTTTTTTCTTGTTTCTCATCTATAACGTTATATACTGTTTTAGTTCTCTCTCACAAGATTTTTTGTTTAGTACTAGATTTAATGCTTGCTAACCTATTTACAACTAAGTCTCCTTATTCACGATCCCCTAACCTTATGCTCACTATATGTGTATTCCTGACCCATTCTACGTTTGTGGACCATAAGCCTAACCATTGTTCCAATGCCATAACCCATAGTGTGTTTATTGAATTTAGGACTCTCGCTGCCATGCATTTTCACTATAAAACTATCATCACTGCCAGATTACTAATGATTTGATGTTTTGATTACTAAGTTAGTCCTGAACACCTATGTTAATAGATTTTATTGCGACATATTTTTTCATTGTGGCTGCATCATATGTGACGCAGTGTTTTCTACTTTAGCACTGAGATGTTTCTGTATTAGGACAGCCCTGACTGCTTATGTAAATTACTATTATGGTAACATTTATTTTTTATATATATAACTAATACACGTATTAATTCGTTTGCACCATATGTGTCCCAATGTTGTATATTTTGGCACTGAGATATTACTGGCGCACTTACATTTAGCTTCTATTATGTGAATACTCACACCTTATTCCTTCATCTCTGGCTGCAGCGCTACTACTTCAAGTCACGGATTACATGTAATGTTCATAGATATAAATCCAAGTCATATCTCAGGTAGATGGAATTGCTGCACTATTATTTTGTACTCTGTTTAGTTTGCCTGGGCTGGATAACCTGTGCCTAAATGTTTAACCCCTAAATTCTATCCCAGTATAACTGTTCTATATTTTCAGTGTGATTAACTGTTTGTGTTTCAATATTCTGTGTATTTAGCACTGTTATTGATTGTCAACCTACACTATCAGTGAGTTTGTCTCTCCTATACCCACACTGTGTTATTTCCCTCCCTCACTCTATTATTTAAGTAAGTACCTTATAGATATAGACACAATGGTAACATGTACTATACCATTACTTCCAATGTCTCTACACCTACTGGTTATATGCCACATAATACATTTTCGCCTTAAACTATATATGTTCGGATGTATTTTGGTATTACACTGCTCACGAGAGCTGCTATGGCCCTGAGTTAAGTTAGCTGAGGAATTCTTTCTCCTCTCCCAGCCGGGTCAGCATTCGCTTAGGTCACCTGCCTGTTTATCCTCCCAAAGTTTCCTTACCGTTGACCAATTCTGTTATTTACTGTATTAAATTGTCTTATATTCTAATGCTTTTACATTTATATGCATGTTATCAGCAAGTAGTAGTGTTTGGTTTTATTTGCAAACCATCTACTCCTTAACCTATATGTAATTTCAGGAGACTTTAGTAGCCTCCCCACTTAGCCCCATACATATTGTAAGGTACAATGACAATACTTAAACTCTAATAACACAAGATCTTTACGATCAGGCACTTCTAAGTCCACTCCAGACACCCTAAGTTACTCACATTTATACTTGGCTCCGTCCCCCCCCCCCTCCCACCTCTTTTCCTAATACACATAGCGGTGCTTACCCGCTGAATATCCCCCTCCCCCTACATAGCTCGGCTCAAGAGTGGCTGATACTCATGTTAAATCTCCACAAGCTTATATGTTGGTCTTAGGTAAAATATTATTAGACTGTGGAGCTCATACGCTGATAATATAAAATGAAGTTCTAATTCATCTCGCCTAAGATACTGTCTATTCTCATATCCAGTTTTGAAATATATATGCATATTGCTTACTTAATAATGCCTTTATATAAACAATGTATTATTGTCTTTGTTGTAACTTTGGCCTCAGGGCGAGTTTTTGCTGTGATGATATATGCTTTAACTTCAATAAAAAAAATTATTTAAATAGAAAAAAAAACAAAAAAAACGAAAGATCATCTAACTATAATAGAGACCATTACTATAATCAACAATCATGGTATAGAACAAGAGAACAATATTATCCACATAACAGGACAGACAACACCCATTCTAGGTCATATAATGAAAAACCCAATGAGTGGGAGTATCCAAGAACATATAGGAGAGAAAATAGACAATGGGACTCTTGGAGAACTCCGACACACAATAGGTTTGAACCTTTAAGAGACTTAGAGCAAAGAAGAGAGAACCAAATACATAATGATTCCCCACTTTTTTTAGGGAAAAGCCCTCTGAAAGAGGGCACCTCAAGAGACCTCTTTCAGCTAGAAACAGTAACAAATCCCAGAAGAAAAAGGGGATTAGAGGAAAGAGAGGAAGGGGACTATCCAGAAAAAGTAGCAAAAAGAGGGAGATAACTAACAACAAGCAAGGAATATATAACTTAAGTAGTACTCCCCTAAACAAAGAGGAAGAAAAAGTCCTGAGCCTAGGTCTCACATACGCTCCCACTGCCAGACTCAACAAATTTAATACTTTTATACATGTGAAAAAATTTGTGAGAGAAAAGACATTTCTTAAAAAACCCTATAGAGAGACAGTTAAATACACAAACATCCGTGAAAATTAATCACTCTAATTTAAAACCTAAATCTAAATTTAACCCTATACAATCAAAAGGAAATTATCTAGATACCTTCGAAAAATTAGTACTTAAAGACATCAAAAGATGTAATCCCCAACAACCAAAACAGTTTAATCTAAGCCTGAAGGAAAAAGCCATCATAAATAACCTACAGAACAATAAAGATTTAACTATAAAATCTGCAGATAAGGGGGCGGCGGTATAGTCGTGATGGACACCGCAAAATATCTCATTGAAGCCCATAGACTCGTAGATAATACCACAACATATAAAAAATTGGATCTTAATCCTACAAATAAATATGCACAAACACTGAATAAATTGTTGGTAGAAGGTAAAAGATCAGGTGTATTAAATGAAAAAGAATTTCAATTTCTTACTCCTCAAAATCCACGAATACCGATCTTTTACTTTCTATCAAAAATTCACAAGAGCCTAATCGATCCCCCTGGTAGGCCCATCATATCAGGGATCGACTCCATCTCCTCCAATCTCTCAAGATATGTAGATGGATATCTGCAAAAATATGTAACAAACTTAAGTTCTTATTTGAGGGACTCTACCCAAGTACTTAACATCTTAAATACTTTCCAATGGGAAGATGATATGTATTTAGCCACCTGTGACGTAACGTCACTGTACACAGTGATAGACCACAAAAAGGGAATGGAGGCAATCAACCACTATCTAACAAAAGACACAGATATGCCAGAAATACAAAAGGAATTTATTTTGAGTAGCATTAAATTTATCCTAGAGAACAACTATTTCTCCTTTAATAACAAGTTTTATCTCCAAATAGAAGGAACAGCAATGGGTACAAGGTTTGCACCTAGCTACGCCAATCTCTTTATGGGTCTCTGGGAAGAAAATTTCTTCGGATCCGGCGGCTATGGTGCAAACCTTGTACTCTATAAAAGGTACATTGATGACCTTATAATAATTTGGAAAGGGCAAGAAACCGATTTAATCCAAATGTTTGAAAAAATGAACCAAAATAATTTAGGTTTGCATTTTACACATAACCAAAGTAAAGAGACAATCACTTTCCTGGATTTGGAAATCATGGCACTGGGCAATAAGATAGAGACAAAAACATATTTCAAACAAGTTGATTGTAACAATTATCTGCATGCCAAAAGTTGTCATCTGGACGCCTGGAAAGACAACATACCAATAGGGCAGTGTCTCAGAGTCCGAAAAAACTGCTCTAGGTTGGCAGATTTTGAAGACCAGGCAGGAACACTAATTGAAAGATTTAACTCAAGAGGTTATAACACAATACATACCAAAAAAGCATTAGAAAGGGCTAAAAATACCAATAGGGAATCATTACTAGTATACAAAGAAAAAACAAATACAGACGAAAATATAATAAAAATTCCTTTCATAACTGATTACCACATTGACCATAATGTGGTGAAAAAAATTATAAAAAGGCATTGGCATCTCATTAAGGAAGATAATATCTTGGGAGAAAAAGTAACAGACAACCCTAGTTTTGTTTTCAAAAAAGCAAGTAACTTAAAATAAGCCCTTGCACCCAGTGAACTAAAAAAAAACAAAAATAAAAAATAAAAAATTAATACAAAAAGATCTCCATGGACAGAAGCTAACAGGTTTCTTTCCATGTTACTCATGTAAGTCATGTAAACACAGCAATAAATCCAATATGATTCAGATAGGTCCTAATAATACCATACTAATTAAATAACTCATAAGATGCTCACATAAAGGTATTATTTATGTCCTAAAATGCAATCTTTTTGAGAACTCTGAGAGATAGAATCAGGGAACATCTCAATAATATAGGTGATGGAATGGAGGACACACATCTTTATAAACATTTTAAAACCATACATAAGGGCAATACAAAAGATCTATCTTATTGGGGTATATACAAAGTAGAAAAACACTGGAGAGGTGGGGATATACAGAAAAAACTGCTTCTAAAAGAGGCAGAGTATATCTTTAAATTTGACACGCTATTCCCCAAAGGTCTAAATTCAGAACTGGATATCTCACCATTTCTTCTTGATTAGAGAATATATTTTTTATGCATCCTAAACACAATAATTTAATTTCCCCAATAACCTGTATCCTCTACGCTTTTACATTTATTCCTAATACATTTGGTCTAATTTTAACAAAACATTTTTATTGGTCTCGATAAAAATAAAAATGTTATATGGTCTCTTTAGAATTTGATATTTAAATATGTTTGGTAAATATATGATCAGCTAATTTATGATCAACAATATAATGGAGCAATGTATAAGGAGCAAGTGCAAATAAATTATACCATGAACCAATGGGAAACAGGAGACACCTATTAAAGAGAGGAGTCAAACAGTCCATATCATTCTTGATAAAGCTCCTGGAGGGAGTGAAACGCGTAGAAGTTAAAGACTGCATACTTGACTCCACTATTCTTTGAGCCGATTGAACCAACCCGGGTTGACTGTCACCAAAGGACATTAAAGAGAAACATCATCGGAACCTGCGTGCTAACAGCACTAAGTGCAGGTGAATCTATCTTCAACAGATACATCTTCGCTGATCGATACCTAACAAGTACAAAGTATCAGATACAAGAAGAAATTTGTACACCTAGTATCGGATGCAAGAAGGTATTTGGATACTAACAATTGTCTAAGCAGTGATTGGCAGACGCAAGACAAGCCCCCACACATCGGGTGTGACGTCAGACGCCAACAACACGAGGACACTGCCAGAAGAACTGAGCCGCAGGACGCACAGGATACCCTGCTGTTGCTCACGCTTACAATAAGGTACAATCTGTATGAAAGTTGCAAACTGCAATCTTAAGCTATCAGCAGTATATGATTACTGGACATTTCTTTTGGTTCATACATATGGACATGATAATTACTCTTTAGTTCGCTGAGAAAACAAATACAAAGGATTGATTTAATCCGGTATAGAGATATAACTCTATATAAAATTTTCCTCTTATGCACAGCTCTATTTTAAGCTCCATTTTATATATTTTTTGCACAAGTTTTATCAAGCCGGTATGTGAATTTTAAATAGATGTCTATGTGTAATTTTATGAACCCTGAATAACTCACGAGAAATCTTGGCAAATTGCTTAGTCACACCCCAATAGATATTTTCCTTGTGACTAATAAAATAAGCAGTAAACTAATATTTCTCATGAAGTACTAATCAGTACTACTTTTATTTTCATGTTTATTTTCATGGTTAACTCTTATTCTTTCTGATAGAATTGTACTAGAGACGTCTCTAAAAAATCTTTTTAATCATATTGTAACCAAATAAACCACTTGTTTTTTAGAAGCTTTTCTGATCTGATTTCATTAACACTTTAAACATTTATCACAGATATCTATCACAGATAGTATAAATAATTTCACACAAGTATCTTCAGCTATTAGCGCCCTTACAAAACCTCTCTTTTTTTTTCACGATACACTACTTTTAGATTGAAGGATCTAAAACACTGTAAGGGGTCTGATACTTTATTTTACCAGCGCACTATTTTCCCACACTCTTTCACATTGATTTTAGAAACCCACAGATCATTATTTGCAACCGTGAAATTAGAAAAAAAATTGATCACACACCCGTGACACTTATTTATGCTCAGGCCTTTTTAATACGATGGTCCCGGAGCCTCAACCGAAACAACAGCATGAAAGAGGAGATATGTCATACTTTTGAATAAAAGATTACAGGAAAGGCATTGATTTTAGAAACCCACAGATCATTTATATGACCCGTGTAATATAAAAAAACATTCATTAGACACCGGTTACACTTATTTATCCTCAGGCCTTGTTAATACGAGTGTCCTGAAGCCGCAACTGAAACAACAGCATGAAAGAGGACATATGTCAATCTTTTTGAATTATAGATTACAGGAAAGGCATTGATTTTAGAAACACTGAGATAATTACTTGCAACCGGGAAATAAAAAAAAACATTGAACAGACACCCAGTACACTTTATTATCCATAGGCCTTTTCAGCAGAGGCTCCAGGACCCTCAACAAAAACAAGATCAGGGAGCTGGGCATAGGAGTACAATGGAGTGTGACAATAATAATCTGAAGGTAAAGATTGCATAGTTGTGGCATTTTAATTTTGTTATCGTGGGAACTTAGTACTTGCAATGACCTTGCTCTGGTGAATCCATATCGCAAATGTGTTATTTAAGGCACTGTTTGTCTATTTTTTTGAATATCAGCATTTGGTAAATGAAGCTCAACTTAAGGCTGGTGAGAAATGACCTTTCTTCTGGCTGTTTGCAAATGTTGTGGCTCTGGACAAACATGTGAATAAGGGGCCATCAGCCATATTCTGCACGCAACCCCTTTGATGATTGACGATAAACATGTGTCACCTGCAAGCAGAGCTTGTTACTTCTGTCTAAATCATCTTCCTGGTATGGACAGGCCACTGTTTCCCACAGCAAGTACGAATTTTGAAATACAAGATTGTCTTGAGTATGGTAGGAAACCAAAGTTTATTTAATTCAGTACTATCTATCACAACAAAAAATGAACTTCTTGAAGCAACAAAAATGCCAGCAATTTCATGTGCTTATGGATGACAAGGACGTCATGTCCTTTGGTGCACAGAGATGGAGATGATTTTTGCCCTCCCTGTACACTACCCAGATGTCTCAAACATCACCAGAAACACAATACAGCCACTCTTGTGAAGTTCCTGGAGTGTTCCAGTAGCCATCTCTTTGCGCTCCTAAATGAAAACTTTATCAGTGTTTTTGTATACATCCGACAACAACTTCGGAGACTGTTGTGACGCACATGTTATTTACTGTTGTTCCAGCTGTGGCAATATCAATTGGCATGAAAAAGTTAAGATTTGTGGGTTGGGGAGCCTATAGCTGTTAAGGTAGGACGTGTGTTTGAGGAGCTCCAGGTCTTACAAGTTACTTTGGAGTTAGTTTTCAACCTTAATTTAATTTTCTTTTTGGGATTCATAGTCACACTTTCTGGGGCTATCCAAGAGGAGCCTGGTAAAGCAGTAGTAGTCACCCCTTATATCAACAGGTACCGAGACCTGTTTTTTGCCTTTCCAATATTGCGCCGTACCCCAAACTAATCCTGAATGAAAAAAAAAAATTTGAACTAGTGACGCACATTTTATGCACGCTGTGGCAATTGCAATTTGCAATAAAAATAATCTGCTAACAACAACCACTACCTATGACCACACCTGACTCCTGAAGTCATGCTTCAGTTATTAAGTCAAGTTAAATTAATTTTTTTTCTTTATTATGCGCAGCAGAGGCTCCAGGACCCTCGACAAAACCAGCAGCAGGAAAGAGGACATATGGCATCCTTTTGAAAAAAATGATTATAGGAAAGACATTGATTTCAGAAACACAGAGATCATTAGTTGCAAACGGTAAATCGATAAAAACATTGATTAGACACCCAGTACACTTCTTTATCCTTAGGCCTTTTTAGCAGAGGCTCCAGGGCCCTCCACAAAACCAGCAGCTTGAAAGAGGACATATGGCATCCTTTAGAAAATTAGATTACAGGAAAGGCATTGATTTTAGAAACACGGAGATCATTAGTTGCAACCGTGAAATCACAAAAAACTTCGATTATACACCAAGTACACTTATTTATCCTTAGGCCTTTTTAGCAGAGGCTCCAGGACCCTTCACAAAACCAGCAGCATGAAAGAGGACATATGACATCCTTTAGAAAATTAGATTACAGGAAAGGCATTGATTTTAGAAACACAGAGATCATTAGTTGCAACCGTGAAATCTAAAAAAAAATAGATTATACACCCAGTACACTTATTTATACTTAGGCCTTTTTAGAAGAGTGTCCCGGAGCCTCAACAGGAAGAACAGCATGAAAGAGGACATATGGCATCCTTTTGAAAAATAGATTACAGGAAAGGCATTGATTTTAGAAAGACAGAAAAAAATTGTTACAAACGGGAAATCTAAAAAAACATTGAATAGACACCCAGTACACTTCTTTATCCTTCAGCCTTTTTAGCAGAGGCTCCAGGACACTCAACAAAACCAGCAGTAGGAAAGAGGACATATGGCATCCTTTGTGAAAAAAAGATTATAGGAAAGGCATTGATTTTAGAAACCCGGGGATAATTTGTTGCAACCGTGAATTTTAATTAAAAAAAATGATTGGATGGACACCCAGTACAATTCTTTCTCCCTAGGCCTTTTTATAATAGGGTCCAGGACCCTCAAACAAAACACCAGCAGGAAAGGGGTCATATGGCATACTTTTTAACAATAGAGTAAGAGTACAGGAAAGGCATTGATTTTAGAAACCCATAGATAATTTTTTGCAAATGTAAATTTGAATAAAAAAAATGATTCGATGGACACCCAGTACACCACTTTCTCCTTAGGCCTTTTTATAAGAGGGTCCTGGACCCTCAAAAAAAACACCAGCAGGAAAGAGGACATATGGCATACTTTTGAAAATTAGATTACAGGAAAGGCATTGATTTTAGAAACACAGAGATCAGTTATATGACCCGGGAAATAGAAAAAAAACATTGATTGGACACCCAGTACACTTCTTTATCCTTAGTCCTTTTTATAAGAGTGTCCCGGAGCCTCAACAGAAAGAACAGCATGAAATAGGACATATGGCATTCTTTTGAAAAACAGATTACAGGAAAGGCATTACAAGGAGGAGGAGGGCGGCTTTCACTTTGTGTGCTGCTTCTACTCATGTGTTCTTCCCATCAGCCTTTGTGATGGGAGACCATGTGCCTTCGCAAAGCAGTTGTACCTAGGTGGCTGTTGGACTTCCCACGACTCAGTTTCTTTTGGCACAGGTTGCAAATGGCATCGCTGTTGTCAGAGGCAGACACACAAAAAAAATGCCACACTGCTGAGCTCTGCGATGAAGGCATTCTGGTGGTGGCAACAGCATGCGTTGATGGACGTCGGCGGGCTGTCTGGCTGACCCCTGGTGACGATGCATGCTGTCTGACTGTGCCACTAGCTCCTTGAGACGACCTCCCCGTGCTTCCAAATCATCTCCTCCTCCTCCTCCTCTCTGTCTCCCCATCTGAACTTTCCCCCTCTTCTTCTTCTCTTCTAGCAGGCACCCACGTGACATCCACCGACACATCATCATCAACCACTTCACTTGTATCTGAAACATCAAGAAAGGAAGCAGCAGCGGGTACAACATCACCATCATCATCACACCGTACCTCCATGTCGGTAATGCTGCCTGACTGAGACTGATCACTATTATCTACATCCTCTGTCAATGATGGTTGCGCATCACTCATTTCTTCAAAATGATGTGTCAATAACTCCTGTGACAGATCAAGTGAAGCGGCTGTGGTGCTAGTGTTGGTGGTGGCGACAGGCGGCGGAGTGTCACTGGTCACTTGAGATCTGCCCAAAGCACAGCTGGACTTAGATGGTGCGTCAAGGTTAGGAGGACTAGCAGCGGAAGCTGAAGAAGATTGGGTTTCCTGTGTTAGCCATTCAACTAGGTCCTCCTCAGAAGTTTTTGCATCCCCCCTGGCACCCGGCGTCTGAACAATGTGCATATTTGTAGGGTCTAAAGGAATCACAGCATCACGACCACGACCACGGAACCTGCGGGGTGGCCTGCCTCTGCCTGTCATTTTTTTTTTAAATGGACACTAACAATACTATTACATCAATTGAGTGGTGGCACTGTGAAAGTGGGCACAGTATACACTGTGAGACTGACAACAACAAAAAAGACAGATGTTTTAAAAATCACAAATTGTTAATTTTTTTTAAATATTACTAGTACTGTGGCAACAAATATGATTGTTTGGCACTATTTGGCAAATGAGCCTGTCTGGCACACACGCTGGGAGAAAGGAAACTGCAATTCAATGGCACTAGGAGACTGAAGAATCACAGTCAAAACAGTTATGATTAACAAAAATTCCAATCCTGTTACAACAAATATGAGTGGTGGCACTAATTGGCTAGTTGGGACTGGCACACAGGCAGGCAGGCAGGAGGAAAATGCAATTCAAGGGCACTAGTAGACTGCAGATTGACAGTCAAAACAGTGTTGATTGACAAATTTTGCAATACTGTTAAAAGAAATATGATTGCTAGCACTAATTGGATAGTTGGGCCTGGCACACAGGCTGGCAGGCAGTATAAAAGTGAAATTCAATGGCACAAGCAAAATGAAGATTAAGATCAACAATCAAGATTTTTTTAATTTTAATTAGTAACTATACTGTGACAACAATTAGGATTGGTGTAAATAGTTGGCAAGACGGCCTGGCACAAAAGGATGGCAGGCAGGAGGGAGATGCAATTCAAGGACACTAGGAGACTTATTAATGACAGTCAAAACAGTGATGATTGACAATTTTTGCAATACTGTTAAAAGAAATATGATTGCTGACAACAATTGGCTAGGTGGGCCTGGCTCACAGCAGGCTGCAAGGCAGGAGGATAGTGTTATTCAATGGCACCAGCAAACTGACGATTCAAATCACAGCAACTATTACCAAAAATTTTAATATTTAATTATTAGAATACTGTCACAACAAATATGATTGGTGTAAATATTTTTTTAAGTAGGCCTGGCACACAGGCTTGGAAGGCTGTAGAAAAGTGCAATTCAAAGGCACGAGCAAACTGAGGGTTAAGATCATCAACAATGAAGATTTTTTAATTGTAATTAGTAACTATACTGTGACAAAATATTTGGATTGGTGTAAATAGTTGGCAAGACGGCCTGGCACAAAAGGATGGCAGGCAGGAGGGAGATGCAATTCAAGGACACTAGGAGACTGATTACTGACAGTCTAAACAGTGATGATTGACAATTTTTGCAATACTGTTAGCAGAAATATGATTGCTGACAACAATTGGCTAGGTGGGACTGGCTCACAGCAGGCTGCAAGGCAGGAGGAAAGTGCTATTCAATGGCACCAGCAAACTGACGATTCAAATCACAGCAACTATTACCAAAAATTTTAATTTTTAATTATTAGAATACTGTCACAACAAATATGATTGGTGTAAATATTTTTTAAGTAGGCCTGGCACACAGGCTTGGAAGGCTGTAGAAAAGTGCTATTCTAGGGCACGAGCAAACTGAGGATTAAGATCATCAACAATAAAGATTTTTTTAATTGTAATTAGTAACTATACTGTGACAAAAAAATTAGGATTGGTGTAAATAGTTGGCAAGACGGCCTGGCACAAAAGGATGGCAGGCAGGAGGGAGATGCAATTCAAGGAAACTAGGAGACTGATTACTGACAGTCTAAACAGTGATGATTGACAATTTTTGCAATACTGTTAACAGAAATATGATTGCTGACAACAATTGGCTAGGTGGGCCTGGCTCACAGCAGGCTGCAAGGCAGGAGGAAAGTGTTATTCAATGGCACCAGCAAACTGACGATTCAAATCACAGCAACTATTACCAAAAATTTTAATATTTAATTATTAGCATACTGTCACAACAAATATGATTGGTGTAAATATTTTTTAAGTAGGCCTGGCACACAGGCTTGGAAGGCTGTAGAAAAGTGCAATTCAAAGGCACGAGCAAACTGAGGGTTAAGATCATCAACAATAAAGATTTTTTTAATTGTAATTAGTAACTATACTGTGACAAAATATTTGGATTGGTGTAAATAGTTGGCAAGACGGCCTGGCACAAAAGGATGGCAGGCAGGAGGGAGATGCAATTCAAGGACACTAGGAGACTGATTACTGACAGTCTAAACATTGATGATTGACAATTTTTGCAATAATGTTAACAGAAATATGATTGCTGACAACAATTGGCTAGGTGGGCCTGGCTCACAGCAGGCTGCAAGGCAGGAGGAAAGTGCTATTCAATGGCACCAGCAAACTGACGATTCAAATCACAGCAACTATTACCAAAAAAATTTTTTTTTTTTATTATTTTTTTTTTATTGAGGTAATAATTTGGCATACAAACACAAAATTGCAGCAGTATACAATAGAAATCTAAATTTGCTTATGACAAGATACAATGTGTAGGTTACAGATTAATAAACATTACACGGGATCTCAGTTACACTAAGCAGAGCAAAAAACATAATCACCTGCTGCAAGAATAAAAGAAATAAAACAACAATTCAAGAAAATGCCAATAAAAGTTTTGAACCTTCTTATTTATCTAAGAGGCCACTCTTGGACCTCAGAACAAAAATATTAAACAACTATAGCGGAAGGTTACCCCAAAGGTAAGAGGCCTCTCATGGACCTCATAGTGAAAACCTCCGATTTTAATTTTATTGCGCTATATATTTGCTAGGTAGCGGAAAAATGAAATTTATTTTCAATGGAGTGGATTTACCATAGGAGTCTAGAATATAAGGACACAACTAAGCTGTATTAAGTCATAAGTTAGAACATATGTCTCAAGGCATGTAAGGATATGATTATAAAGTGGCAATTAGCAGAGCATACAGGGCATGCACCTATATATTGTAAGCTAGAAATTTTTAGGGCAATTGCTTTGGCCAATAATATAATTCACAATTTATTGGTAGGCGTATCTCTAGTGGGGACAAAAGGAAAAAGATACTTCACACTAAATGCTTACCCTATTATTATGCTAAGTTGAGGCTTCATGGTAGGTATCCATATTAAGACAACCATTAGATAGATATACCACTAGATATGAAATAGATATCATCTAGACAGATATAGGATCTCGCGATCTCGGCCGCAGACAGCGAGTCCCGGGACATTCTTGTAGGTGACAAAGAGATAGGTGCCTTCAGATGCAACTCAGAAAACCAGAATAAGGGAAAACATTTGCAAAATTGGTACTTCAAGATGAAAGAAAGTAAATATATTTGACCAGCAAATACACATAGCGGGTCAAATTTTCACATTTAGTTATTTTTACACCAGATATCCTTGGTTTGATGCATTATTTACCTTTCAAAGCTTAGTCTAGTAAATGCTATATAAATACATATATAAAGTCATTGCTATATTGAGCCTTCAGAGAGTGGGTTAAATACACATTCAACTGCTATTGGTATAACCAGCAGATCTGGGTAAGACAGTCATCTTCAGTTTGTTGCTTTAAGTATTTTATACTGGTAGGCGCAAAGTTGTTATAGAAGTTTAAAACATCAAAATATATAAAATAGAACCATGAGCTATGCATCCTAATCATTATAAATATATTAATTTAACCCATAATTATGTGCATCAGTCAAGCAACATGTTATACAGCAATCGCCCAATAAGTACACATAATAAAAAAAAAATGCCTGCAGCAGCCTGAACTGACAGCCCTGATAGAGCTCTAATAGGTATACTGATAACATCAAAATTGTGAACAAAAAAAAGAAAAAGAAAAAAATGCAATTAGGAACAAGTGAAATATACAAAGAACCTTACGGAATAGAGTGCTTTTTTTCTTTCTCTTTTTTTTTTAAATTGAACATTTTTCCTTCTCAGCACTGTCCCAATCATGACTGTGAAAGTCCGATTGTCCAGTTGTAAAGATGCCTACATAAAACCAGTGCTCAACACCCCTGGCCATCTATGCATTAGTGTCGTTTTAGCCTCCAGACAGATACGATAATCAAGCCTCCAGGATCCCACCCAAAGCACGGCAATGTCATGTGGAGGCATAAGTTCAGATACTGCAAGGCTGGCAGCTGATATTTTTGATTTCGGAGAGACACACACAGCCGTATACAACAATGCCACTGCTGCCGCGCCAAGGTCGGTAAGGGCTGAGCTGCATCACCAAGGGACATCCACGGTCCCCTCACGGCTGAAGGAGGGTATGCGGCCAAAGAGGTCAGACTGATGTGATCCTGCTTCAGCGATAGAAGCGCCTGAAATGTAACAGCAGAGACCCAAGGGAAGCTAGTAACGCTACTCAGGGCGATCGTTGGTCCTTTCTCTGGCACTAGGCCCAGTTGAGCTGGTGTTTCTCCATCTTTCGGCTCACTGCTTCTCTCCATTATGCTAAGAGTGGGGTACAAGCGCCGGGGCCCCAAAGCGCCGTCTCCTCCCCTCTCTGTCACGCCGGTCTCGGGGTGTTGGAGCGGGTTAGTGCCGCTGAAAGCTGCAATTAGCTCAACCTCTAAGGCAGCATGGTGGCCAGCTAGCACGCTGCGCAGCTCCTCCATAAAACTTGTAGGGATCTCCATTATGTAAGCGTAAGAGGCAGGATGAGGCAGACCAAGTGTATGTTTTGTCCTGATGATAAAAGTAGATGCCAGGATTATAAGCACAGGACGTGCTTCCTAACGACAGGGCCCGTAGGTCTCCCGCCGGGGGGGGTATTGTGCAGGCCAAGATCTCAAAGTGGCTCCGAGCACTGATGCCAGCAGCGATATCTTTCAAAACTGGGTTCATAGGATGCGTCTTTTGTAGAAGATTTCAAAGCTGCTGTTTATATTATATGTAGCCCAGTCAAAATGTATGGATGAAGAAAAAGTTAGTAAAAAGCTGGAGCAGCATGCAGCTATACGTCTGAACATGGACGCTGCCCGGAAGTTCCCCCCACCAAAAATTTTAATATTTAATTATTAGAATACTGTCACAACAAATATGATTGGTGTAAATATTTTTTAAGTAGGCCTGGCACACAGGCTTGGAAGGCTGTAGAAAAGTGCAATTCAAAGGCACGAGCAAACTGAGGGTTAAGATCATCAACAATAAAGATTTTTTTAATTGTAATTAGTAACTATACTATGACAAAATATTTGGATTGGTGTAAATAGTTGGCAAGACGGCCTGGCACAAAAGGATGGCAGGCAGGAGGGAGATGCAATTCAAGGACACTAGGAGACTGATTACTGACAGTCTAAACAGTGATGATTGACAATTTTTGCAATACTGTTAACAGAAATATGATTGCTGACAACAATTGGCTAGGTGGGCCTGGCTCACAGCAGGCTGCAAGGCAGGAGGAAAGTGCTATTCAATGGCACCAGCAAACTGACGATTCAAATCACAGCAACTATTACCAAAAATTTAAATTTTTAATTATTAGAATACTGTCACAACAAATATGATTGGTGTAAATATTTTTTAAGTAGGCCTGGCACATAGGCTTGGAAGGCTGTAGAAAAGTGAAATTCAAAGGCATGAGCAAACTGAGGATTATGATCATCAACAATAAAGATTTTTTTAATTGTAATTAGTAACTATACTGTGACAAAAAAATTGGATTGGTGTAAATAGTTGGCAAGACGGCCTGGCACAAAAGGATGGCAGGCAGGAGGGAGATGCAATTCAAGGAAACTAGGAGACTGATTACTGACAGTCTAAACAGTGATGATTGACAATTTTTGCAATACTGTTAACAGAAATATGATTGCTGACAACAATTGGCTAGGTGGGCCTGGCTCACAGCAGGCTGCAAGGCAGGAGGAAAGTGCTATTCAATGGCACCAGCAAACTGAGGATTCAAATCACAGCAACTATTACCAAAAAATTTTATTTTTAATTATTAGAATACTGTCACAACAAATATGATTGGTGTAAATATTTTTTAAGTAGGCCTGGCACACAGGCTTGGAAGGCTGTAAAAAAGTGCAATTCAAAGGCACGAGCAAACTGAGGGTTAAGATCATCAACAATAAAGATTTTTTTAATTGTAATTAGTAACTATACTGTGACAAAAAATTTGGATTGGTGTAAATAGTTGGCAAGACGGCCTGGCACAAAAGGATGGCAGGCAGGAGGGAGATGCAATTCAAGGAAACTAGGAGACTGATTACTGACAGTCTAAACAGTGATGATTGACAATTTTTGAAATACTGTTAACAGAAATATGATTGCTGACAACAATTGGCTAGGTAGGCCTGGCTCACAGCAGGCTGCAAGGCAGGAGGAAAGTGCTATTCAATGGCACCAGCAAACTGACGATTCAAATCACAGCAACTATTACCAAAAATTTTAATTTTTAATTATTAGAATACTGTCACAACAAATATGATTGGTGTAAATATTTTTTAAGTAGGCCTGGCACACAGGCTTGGAAGGCTGTAGAAAAGTGCAATTCAAAGGCACGAGCAAACTGAGGGTTAAGATCAACACTAAATTTTTTTTTTATTTAAATTAATAACTATACTGTCTGACTGTGACAACAATTATGATTGGTGTAAATAGTTGGCTAGACGGCCTGGCACAAAAGGCTGGCAGTGGCAGGCAGGAGATAAATGAAATTCAATGGCCCTAGGAGACTGAATATTTGCAGTCCAAAATATTTTTTTTTTTTTTTTTATTACTGTTACAAGAATTGTGATTGGTGCCACTAATTGGCTACTTGGGCCTGGCAGACAGGCTGGCAGATATGAGTCGTGGATGGTAGGTAGGGCAGTAATTTAACACAGTATGCTGTGTAAGTGACAAAAACACAGGACTGATAGAAAATTAAGTTACATTACACTAGCAAAATATTTTAAAATTTTAGATTTTAATATTAAAATTATGTTAAGAAGTGCAATGCACATATGACTCTATGAGTGGTCGCACTGGCTGGCTGCTACGTAGGGCAGCAATTATAACAACAGTATGCTGTGTAAGTCAGATAGACAGTTAGACACAGGCCTGATAGAAAATACAATTAGATTACACTAGCATAATGATTTAAAGACTTTTTTTTGGAAATTTTAAGAAAAAGGTTAAGCACATACATATGAGTCGTGGCTGATAGCCTTGGAAGGGCAGCTATTAAAAACAGTAGGCTATGTTTGTCGGATACACACACGCCTGATAGAAAATACTATTAGATTACACTAGAAAAATGATTGAAATTTTTTTTTTTGGGGGGAATTTAAAAAAAGGTTAAACACATATGAGTCGTGGCTCATAGACTAGGGAGGGCAGCAAGTAAACACAGTAGGCTCTCTATGTCAGCAAAACACACAGGCCAGATAGAAAATTATATTAGATTACACTAGCAAACAAATTTAAACTTTTTTTTTTTATATTAAAATTAAGGTGAAAGAAAAATAGATATGAGTGCTGGGTGGCTGCCTGGCACAGACCAATTAACCAAAAGACTGAAAAAAAGAGGTATATTAATGCTGAGTGAGCCTGACAGACACAGGCATGATAGTAAATGTAATTAGATTACACTAGAAAAATATTTTTTTGTGTTTTTTTTTTTAAATTAAAAATAATGTTATAAACGGATATTAACACTGCTGGCTGCTGGCTGGCACAGAGCAATGAACCAGAGTATATGCTGTGTGACACTGGCCTGATAGAAAATGAAAAAAAATTACACTAGAAAAATAATTATATTTTTGGGTTAGTTAAATTTAAACTAATGTTGTTAGGGAGATATCAGTGGTGGCAGTAGTCACAGCATATGCTGTGAGCCTTAAACACACAGCTGAAAGCCAGGCAAATGCTAATAAAAAAGAAAAGAAAAAAACGGCACGTGGAGTCCTTCTGGACTGTAAATACACTAGCCTAGCTATGTTTTTCCTATTAATGTCAGGAGCAAAAACATAACACGTCCTATCATTAAAAAAGCAAGGTCGTTATGAGTCTAAAATGGTGGATTCCGAGTAGCTGGGAGTGTCTGTGAGGGAGTGTCTGATGCTGATTGGCTCTAATGTGTCAGGCGGCTGTGACATAAAGGGTCAAAGTTTCCACAATGATGACACATAGGGGCGGATCAAACATCGCCATGTGTTCGCCCACAAACGCGAACAAGCTATGTTCGCTGTGAACCGTTCGCGGGCGAACAGTTCGGGACATCACTACCTGTAAGTTATCTCAGTCTCTCAAGTTGGGTCTGACATCGGGGTCTGAAGGTTGCCGGTTGTTGGGTGTGTTGTTTTACGTTTCCTGCTGACTGTGGTCCATCTCTGGCGCTGTACTTTTGCTAAGGAGTGTGCTGGCGTTTGAGTTTCTTCTGTTTGGTCTGGGACTTGTGGTATTTGTTTTGGCAGAGGGATATTTAATTGAGTGCAGAAAGAATCCAGGTCTTCTAAATCTTTATATATAGATTCTTTGTTCTCCTTTATTACTCTTATGGCAAAGGGGAATCCCCAGTGGTAGGGGATGTTGTGTTCTTGTAGGTGCAATGTAAGGAATTTGACTTCTCTCCGCCTGGAGAGAGTTAACGGGCTTAGGTCCGCAAATACTTGTATCTTGTCGCCATCTTTGCAAATAGGTGCTTTCTTTCTGGCTGCGGCTAGTATCTGTTCTTTGTATTTGAAGTTATGACAGCGTAGTATAATGTCCCTTGGGGGTGCTTTGGCTAAGGGTTTAGGCTTTAAGGCTCTATGCATTCTGTCTATGGAAATATTCGAGCCTTCTTTGTTATCTAGCAGGTAGCCAAAAAGGTCTTGAATGTACTGTGGGAGTGTAGTAGTTGTGATGGTTTCTGGTACTCCTCTTATTCTTAAATTTTGGCGCCTGCCGCGATTATCTAAATCTTCTATTTGCATCTGCATTTGTCTTATTTCGCTATTTTGGTGTTAGATTTGCATATTGTGCAGATTGATTGGTTCAGAGATTTCTTCAGCATGCTCTTCCAATTGTAGTACTCTATTTCCTAGATCTCTGACATCTCTTTTGACCTCCGTTAAGCTATCTTTTATGAGCTGGCTGACCTGATTCATGAATGATTCAAAGTCCTCTTTTGTGGGGAGAGAACTCAAGTCAGCCTTTGTTAAGGGGAGGTTGGGATCTGTTGGAGTGGTGTCAGGGTCCTCTTCTTGTATGTCATTATCTGACTGAAGGGCGTTAGGTGAAGTAGTAGTATTGGTGTCCACCGTTCTAAAATATGAGTTTAGCTTGGAGGTTGTGGTTGTGGCTGACTTAGTAGTCTTGTCACCTTTAGTGGGGCGTTTGGTCACCATTGTTGTGGTATATAGTGCGTGGCAGGTATACTGTTACTATTTAAGAGCTGTTAGTGCTGCGTTGAAGCACTTTGTTGTGAGTTAATGGTGCCTGGATCAAGAGTTATGCAACACAATCAGTATCAAGCGTGCTATGTGGGCTAAGGATGAGTGTTTTGATTGTAACTGTAGGCTTTAGATTAGGCCTTCTTTTTCTCAGGGTGGGCCTATATAGTATTAACATTTCACATAGACCGTGAGGGCCCGTTCATATTTGTGCCTTGGTTTGTGGAGTGCGTTTTTAGTGTTTGACCCCTTGCATAGAATATGTGCTTTGTCTGCTTGGTAAAAGTAAGATTCTTACCCCAGTGTGTCTGGTGCCTCTATTGCCCCCGGCGATTATTTAGTGAGGTGTGCGCTGCTTGTCATTCTAAAGCGCTTATCAGGAGTTCCTGTTAATGTTCAGCCCAGGCTGGTTCAGTCGGTCTTGTGGTATCGGGGCTCCGATCAGAGGTTTGCATTTTGCGCTGCTTTGCTAGCAGTACTGCCTCTCGGTGTTACTCCGTGTCGCAGTTGAATTAAGATGGCGCCGGCTCCTATTTGTCCATATGTGTGAGTAGAGCTTGTTTTCCGCCGACCGCCACTTCTCCGGTTGCTCACTGCTTTTGTGTGCGCTCCTTAGATTCTTAGTCACTCCCGAGTATTATTTTAGATATGCTGCTTGCTTTTTAGCCCTTCATTGTTGTTTTAAGGGGGAAGACTGCACGGAGCTTCACAAATCTGCAGCCATACTGGTTCCCGGCTGGCTCCGCCTCCGTACTTTAGATAATTTTATATAATTGTATTTAATTGTATTTAATTTAGGGAATTAATTTAATTATAGTGTAGTGTTAGATATAATTGTAACTTAGGTTATGTTTCATTTTACAGGTAAGTTTGTATTTATTTTAGCTAGGTAGTTATTAAATAGTTAATAACTATTTAGTAACTATTCTACCTAGTTAAAATAAATACAAACTTGCCTGTAAAATAAAAATAAACTATTAGTTATATTGTAGCTAGCTTAGGGTTTATTTTATAGGTATTTTGTTTTAAATAGGAATTATTTAGTTAATGATAGGAATTTTATTTAGATTTCTTTTAATTATATTTAAGTTAGGGGGTGTTAGGTTTAGGGTTAGACTTAGGTTTAGGGGTTAATAACTTTAATATAGTGGTGGTGACGTTGGGGGCGGCAGATTAGGGGTTAATAAATGTAGGTAGGTGGCGTCGATGTTAGGGCCGGCAGATTAGGGGTTAATAATATTTAACTAATGTTTGCAAGGTGGGAGTGTGGCGGTTTAGGGGTTAATATGTTTATTATAGTGGCGGCGACATTGGGGGCAGCAGATTAGGGGTTAATAAATGTAGGTAGGTGGCGGCGACATTGGGGGCGGCAGATTAGGGGTTAATAAATATAATGTAGGTGTCGGTGATGTTGGGGGCAGCAGATTAGGGGTTCATAAGTAAAATGTAGGTGGTGGTGGTGTCCGGAGCGGAATATTAGGGGTTAATAATATAATGTAGGTGTCGGCGATGTCGGGGGCGGCAGATTAAGGGTTAATAAGTGTAAGATTAGGAGTGTTTAGAATCAGGGTTCATGTTAGGGTGTTAGGTGTAGACATAAAAGGTATTTCCCCATAGGAATCAATGGGCTGCGTTAAGGAGCTTTACGCTGCTTTTTGGCAGGTGTTAGACTTTTTTTCAGCCGGCTCTCCCCGTTGATTCCTATGGGGAAATCATGCACGAGCATGTTACACCAGCTCACCGCTAACGTAAGCAGCGCTGGTATTGGAGTGCGGTAAGGAGCAAAATTTTGCTCAATGCTCACTTCTTGTCTGGGTTGTAAAAACCCGTAATACCAGTGCTGTCTATAAGTGAGCGGTGAGCATAAACTGCTCTTTAGCACCGCATAGCCATTAATTTATTTATATACTAGGCGATAAGTCTGCCCAGAGGGCAGTTTATGTTTAAAAAATACAAAGCCCTAAACTAAAGTTGCATAAAACAAAAAAAGTTAAATTAGAGAAAAAAAATAAACAAAGCTATCGAAAATAGAACAAATTAAACCTAAACTAATACCCCTATAAAAATAACAAATCCCCCAAAAATAAAAACTCCCCCTAATCTAATACTAAACTAAACATAGCCTGTAAAAGGGTCTTCAGTGTGCAATGGACGATCGCATGAAGAGGAGCCTCCACGGCGCCGAGGACCGCCGCCGCCAAGGATCGCCAAGAACCACTGCCGATGAGGACCACCGCTGAGGATCCAGGCATCTGGAACACAGCTCCGTACCTCTGCTCCCCACTGCCTTCACTCCGGATGAAGATAGAAGATGATGAGTCCATCTGGAAGAAGAACTTCTCCGCCGGACTTCAGGAACAGTGAGTACCTATTTGGGGCTTCGGTTTAGGCTTTTTTATTTTAATTTTTGGGGTGTTTTTTTTCTTTGAGATTAGAGTGTTTTGGGCTTGTAAAAGAGCTGATTGCCCTTTTAAGGGCAGTAAAAAAGCTGAATGCCCTTTTAAGGACAATGCCTATACAAATGTCCATTTAGGGGCAATGGGTAGTTTAGTTTTTTTAGTGTTAGTTTTTTTTTATTTTGGGGTTGGGTGGGTGGGGGTTTGTACTGTTAGGGGTGACTTTGGTTGTTTTATTATAATTGTAATTAAGGGGGTGTTAGGTTAGGGGGCTTAGACATTAAATTAGTTATGTTGCGTTGTGGTGGGGTTTGTGGTTTAGGGGTTAATATATTAATTAGGGTTATTGCAATGTGGGGGTTTGGCAGTTTAGGGGTTAATAGGTTAATTAGGGTTATTGCAATGCAGGTGTTTGGTAGTTTAGGGGTTAATAGGTCAATTAGGTTTATTGTGATGTTGGTGGCTGGCAGTTAAGTGGTTAATATTTTAATTATGTTATTTGCGGATTAAGGGTTAATTACTTTATTGTTTTGCGATGTGGGGGTTGACAGTTTAGGGGTTTGTTAATACTTCGTGCGGGAGGTTATTTTTTATTTATTTTAATTTCTTTTGGGTGGTTACGTGTTATTTAGATAGGTTGTGTGTGCAAGCTAAAATGCTTGCGTTACAGCCTATACTGACACGAACCATACCACCATCTGAGAACAGTAGTTAAGGATTTTGCTAAAAAATTTTTTTCACAAAACTCAGAACTAAACTGTTACAAAGTACACTAACACCCATAAGCGACCTATTAACCCCTAAACCGCCACCCTCCTTCATTGCAAACACTATATTAAACCTATTAACCCCTAATCTGCTTCCCACCCACATTGTGACTATTAAATAAAGTGATTAACCCCTAATCTGCCACCCACCCACATCGCCAACACTATTTAAATATATTAACCCCTTAACCGGTGATCCCCGACATCACCGCCACTAGATAAACCTATTAAAGGGACATACTACTCATATGCTAAATCACTTGAAACTGATGCAGTATAACTGTAAAAAGCTGACAGGAAAATATCACCTGAGTATCTCTATGTAAAAAAGGAAGATATTTTACCTCACAATCTCCTCAGCTCAGCAGAGTAAGTTCTGTGTAAAAAGTTATACTCAGCTGCTCCCAGCTGCAGGTAAAAAAATTAAAAAAATGAAGAAATGAACAGCAGCCAATCAGCATCAGCACTGCTGAGGTCATGAACTCTTACTGTGATCTCATGAGATTTGACTTAACTCTCATGAGATTTCATAGTAAGCTTCCTTTACCTGATTGGTGAAATAATATGAGAGTGCACGAAGCTCATCCTTTTAGTTGTCCCGGGACAGACATACTGATTTGCTGCTTAGAAATTCTTTGCAATGGCAGGTGGCTACTGAGGAACTTTTGAGGTAAAATATCTTTCTTTTTTACATAGAGATGTTCAGGTGATATTTTCTAATCAGCTTTTTACAGCTATACTGCATCACTTTCAAGTGTTTAAACATTTGGGTATTATGGCCCTTTAACCCCTAAACCTCCGGCCCCCATATTGCCGCCACTAAATAAACCTATTAACCACTTAACCGCCAGCCCCCCACATTGTATATACTAAACTAAACCTATTAATCCCTAAACCGCCGCCCCCCACATTGCAAAACACTAAATTAAACTATTAACCCCTTAACCTAACACCCCCTAAGTTTAAATTAAAATTACAATATAACTATATTTAAATAAATAAAAACTTACCTGTGAAATAAAATAAAACCTAACATTAAACTATAAATTAACCTAACATTACTATTCTAATAAAATAAAAATACCAATTAAAAAACCTAAAATAGAAAAAAGAGAGGGCCACCTTATGTGTAGAATCACCAAACCAAAAAAGTCAAAGCTTATGCACTCGAGCCAAATTGGTACTCACATTTAAAATAAGCACCCCAATGTGCTAATGGAAGCAGACTGAAATAATATGGTGTTTCAGTACACCCACTCAAGGATATCCCCGCCAGGTGTGTCTGTAATGGAGAGTCTAGACAACAAAGGAAAACACATGTGCAGATCAACCAAATAGATGGAACAATGGAGATATCTATGCCAAATTGGTACTCACAATGTCCAATAGCACACCTATGTGCCGGTAGATACAGACTGATAATTTTAGATTCGGTCGTATCAGCTCACTCATTCCAAGTGTTGCCAACGATATGGTCCAAAAACAGGATAAATACACACACAGCTCAATATTGGGCAATGAGAGGTAAGGTAAAAACCACTATACTTGTGTTTTAGTAAAATACATTTTTATTAAAAAAACTGAAAACAAAAATTGAAATTTAAAATTTAAAATATTAAAAGAATATAACAACAACAAGTACTGGTCAAGGGGGTAATCCCCCTAATGCAACGCGTTTCTTGGCACTGAAGGGCCGTTTCCTCAGGCATGTATACACCTTACCTCTATCCTGCTATTTAAACCTTTATGCTACCAATGCACAATTGATCAAAGAACAACACCCACAATGGGCGTGTCCATAAGACACATGTTATGCATTGATCCAAACAAACCAAACATGTTATTCTTATACATAAGGCATTGTGTTTCAAATACATCATCATCATCCTGTTAGTTAGTTAAACTTTAAGTTGCAACCATATCCCTCTCCACCATAATAAATTTCTCTGTTAACACATCTACATTCCCCATTTTTTCTATATTGTTGTTTTTATTAAAATGTACCTATCAGTTTGGTGTCCTATATTGACTGAGTGTTCTGTATTTCAATAAAATTGTCTAATTTTAAACAGTCATCATTTGATATATTAATTTTAAATCTGTTTTGGGCTACCTTCCTTTTCTTGTACCATAATTGTTTGTTATGATTTCAACTCCATTTTAAAGTTCCATCCTATTTATAAAACAAAAAATTATTTTTTTTTTACCTTAATTATGTCCATAATGCAGGATTCAGATCTTCCATGATATCTCTCTAAATAATCATTAATCAAAAGCATGTATTTCTACATGCAAACAAACAGAAAAACATTACACTTCCTGCTATACTTTTATAGTTAATGGTTAGTAGCCAATCCTCACAGATTACATTCTCTGAGCAGGTCATATCAATCAATCATGGACGGGTTCTCATTTTAACAATTGTTTATGATTGGGCAGACCATTTTAATAGGTAACCAATCCCTGGGACTCTATTCTTATGTGAAAATGTCACTAATAAACCCTGCTACAGGCCAATGGGGCTAAAGAAAATACTACAATAACAAGTGCTAAGCTGCTAGGACCTCTGCATGCATTAAAGGGTCAGTAAACCTTAACATTAATGTTATATAATTCTGCACATAGGCAATATTATGTTAAATAATGGTTGGCTAATATAATGTTATATAATTCTGCACTATGTGCAGAATTATATAACATTAATTTTAAGGTTTACTGTCCCTTTAATGTTAACTATAATAGCAAAGTGTGTGAGACTCACAATCAGACCCTCTATCTATGGGACTCTATTCTTATGTGAAAATGTCACTAATGAACACTGCTACAGACCAATGGGGCTAAAAAAAAAATAATACTACAATCATAACAAGTGTTAAGCTGCTAAGACCTCTACAAAGCATTAATGTTAGCTATAATTGCAAAGTATGTGAGACTAAAAATCAGACCCTCAATTCCTTATAGGGAATCCCAGGGATTGGTTACCTATTAAAACGGTCTGCCCCATTCATAAACAATTGTTAAAATAAGAACTCGTTCATGTTTGGTCGATATGACCTGCTCAGAGCGTGTAGTCTGTGAGGATTGGCTACTAGCCATTAACTATAGAAGTATAGCAGGAAGTGTAATGTTTTTCTGTTTGTTTGCATGTAGAAATACATGCTTTCAATTAACAAACAATTATGGTACATGAAAAGGAAGGGAGCCTAAAAACAGATTTAAAATTAATAACATTAAATGATGACTGTTTAAAATTATTTTTATTGAAATACAGAACACTCAGTTATTAACACTCAGTTAAAATAGGACACCAAACTGATAGGTACATTTTAATAAAAACAACAATATAGAAAAAATGGGGAATGTAGATGTGTTAACAGTGCAATAAATTACTTATGGTGGAGGGGGATATGGTTGCAACTTAAAGTTTAACTAACTAACAGGATGATGATGACGTATTTGAAACACAATGCCTTATGTATAAGAATAACATGTTTGGTTTGTTTGGATCAATTCATAATATGTGTCTTATGGACACGCCCATTGTGTGTGTTGTTCTTTAATCAATTGGGCATTGGTAGCAGAAAGGTTTAAATTGCAGGATAGAGGTAAGGTGTATACATGCCTGAGGAAAGGGCCCTTCAGTGCCGAGAAACACGTTGCATTAGAGGAGATTACCCCCTTGACCACTACTTGTTGTTATTATATTCTTTTAATATTTTAATTTTTAAATTTCAATTTCTGTTTTTAGTTTATTTAATAAAAATGTATTTTACTAAAACACAAGTATAGTGGTTTTTACCTTACCTCTCATTTCCCAATATTGGGCTGTATGTGCATTTATCCTGTTTTTGGACCATATCGTTGGCAACACCTGGAGTGGGAGAGCTGATACGCCCAAATCTAAAATTATCAGTCTGCATATACTAGCACATAGGTGTGCTATTGGACATTGTGAGTACCAATTTGGCATAATTATCTCCATTGTTCCATCTATTTGATTGATCTGCACATGTGGTTTCCTTTGTTGTCTTTACTCTCCATTACAGACACACCTGGCGGGGATATCCTGGAGTGGGTGTACTGACACACAATATTATTTCAGTCTGCTTCCATTAGCACATTGGGGTGCTTATTTTAAATGTAAGTACCAATTTGGCTTGAGTGTATAAGCTTTGGGTTTTTTGATTTGGTGATTCTACACATGAGGCGCCCCTCTCTTTCTTCTATTTTACAGTTTATCCAGAATCTTCTGTGAAGAGGAGTGCAGCCATCATTCACACTGAGGAAATATCTGATTTTTGCATTTTTGCACTATTACAGTGACTTTCAACATGGGACTTTGATATAATTGTATGTTAATAGGTACAAGTGCCATATATTGAATATTGTTTTTTTTTTGTATAGTGTATATATAGTATATGCACCCTCTCTTATCTTTGATATTTCCAATTAAAAAACCTAAATTACAAATTAAAAAAAAAACCTAACACTACGAAAAAATTGAAAACCTAAATAAAAAGTTAAAAAAAAATAATAATCCTACAAAAAAATGTAAAAAATCTAAGATTACAAAAAATAATAAACACTGTTTTGAACAGCCAATAGGATTTCAGAAGCTCTCATTCTATTGGCTGATTTAAATTTGAAGAATCAAATCAGCCAATAGGAATGCAAGGTACAACATTTTTAAATTGCTACCTTGCATTCAACTTTAGTGTACGGCTTTGACCATATGAAGAGGATGTCATCGCCGGTCCAGGAATGTTCCACTCCACGCCGCCGGGATGAAGATAGAAGACGCCCCTGCAATGGATGAAGATGTCACCGCCTGGATGAAGACTTCTCACTGCCTGGATGGAGATGGATGTCCGGACTTCAGGAACCATGAGTAGATATTCTGGGGTTAGTGTTATTTTTTATTTGGGGGGGGGTGGGTTTTTTCAGATTAGGGTTTTGGGTAAAAGAGCTGAATGCCCTTTTAAGGGCAGTGAAAAAAAGCTGAATGCCCTTTTAAGGGCAATGCCCACACAAATGCCCCTTTAGGGGCAATAGTTAGCTTAGGTTCTTTTTAGAGTTAGGCTTTTTTATTTTGGGGGGTTGGTTAGGTGGTGAGTTTTATTATTAGGGGGGGCTGTGTATTTTTTGACAGATAAAAGAGCTGTTTAACTTAGGGCAATGCCCTACAAAAAGGCCCTTTTTAAGGACTATTGGTAGTTTATTGTAGGTTAGGGGGTGTTTTTATTTTGGGGGGTTATTTTTATAGGGCTATTAGATTAGATGTAATTTTTTTATTTTTGATAATTTCGTTATTTATTTATTTTTTAAATCATAGAGATTTAAATTTTTAGGTTTTATTAAATTTGTAATTTAGATTTTTTAATTGGCATTTTTAATGTATTTCTTAATTTTATTAGAATAGTTATGTTAGGTTAATTTATAATTTAAACTTAGGTTTTTTTTATTTCACAGGTAAGTTTTTATTTATTTTAAGATAGTTATATTGTAGTTTTAATATAAAGTTAGGAGGGTGTTAGGTTTAGGGGTTAATAGTTTAATTTAATGTTTTGCAATGTGGGGGGGTGGTTTAGGGGTTATTAGGTTTATTTAGGTGTCAGCGATGTCAGGGAAAGGAGGAATATGGGTTAATAATTATATTTAGTGTCGTCGGATTAGGGGTGTTTAGACTAGGGGTTTATGTTAGGGTGTTAGGTTGAAATGTTTCTGCCAGCTGCCAGAACCCAAGATTGCCCCCAATAAGGTAGAGGGGGAGGGTTAGAAAAATGTTTAAGGGGGGATCAGGGAGGTTGGGGGCTAAGGGGGGATCCTACACAGCAGCATATGCAAATATGCTGAAGAAAAAAAGATCATTTTTATTTTAGTACTGGCAGACTTTCTGCCAGTACTTAAGATGGTGGGGACAATTGTGGGGTGGGGGAGGGAAGAGAGCTGTTTGGGAGGGATCAGGGGGTCTGAAGTGTCAGGTGGGAGTCTGATCTCTATACTAAAGCTAAAATTAACCATGCAAGCTCCCTACAAGCTACCTAATTAACCCCTTCACTGCTAGCCATAATACACGTTTGATGCACAGCGGCATTTAGCGGCCTTCTAATTACCAAAAAGCAAGGCCAAAGCCATATATGTCTGGTATTTCTGAACAAAGGGGATCCCAGAGAAGTATTTACAACCATGTGTGCTATGATTGGACAAGCTGTTTGTAAATAATTTCAGTGAGAAACCTAAAATTTGTGAAAAACTTTGTGAAAAAGGGAAGATTTTTTTTATTTGATCGCATTTGGCGGTGAAATGGTGGCATGAAATATACCAAAATGGGGCTAGATTAATACTTTGGGTTGTCTACTACACTACACTAAAGCTAAAATTAACCCTACAAGCTCCCTAATTAACCCCTTCACTGCTGGGCATAATACATGTGTTATGCACAGCGGCATTTAGTGGCCTTCAAATTACCAAAAAACAACGCCAAAGCCATATATGTCTGCTATTTCTAGAGAAATGGGATCCCAGAGAAGCATTTACAACCATTTGTGCCATAATTGCACAAGCTGTTTGTAAATACTTTTCAGTGAGAAACCTAAAATTCTGAAAAATCTAACGTTTTTTTTTTTAATTGGATCACATTTGGCGGTGAAATGGTGGCATGAAATATACCAAAATTGGCCTAGATTAATACTTTAGGTTCTCTACTACACTAATGCTAAAAATAACCCTACAAGCTCCCTACATACTCCTTAAGTAACCCCTTCACTGCTGGGCATAATACACATAACGGGCGCAATCCGATATACGGCGTAGGTTTCAGCACAACCATCTTGATCCAAGCGGCATCTTCTATCTTCATCCGATGAAGATCTCCAGCGCGGATCAATCTTCTTCCTCCGACGTCCAACTGAAGAATGACGGTTCCTTTAAGGGACGTCATCCAAGATGGCGTCCCTCGAATTCCGATTGGCTGATAGGATTCTATCAGCCAATCGGAATAAAGGTAGGAAAATTCTGATTGGCTGATGGAATCAGCCAATCAGAATCAAGTTCAATCCGATTGGCTGATCCGATCAGCCAATCAGATTGAGCTCGCATTCTATTGGCTGAAGGAACCATCAGTTGGACGTCGTCGGAAGAAGATCGATCCGCGCTGGAGGTCTTCACAATGGAGCCGTTCCTCATCGGATGAAGATAGAAGATGCCGCTTGGATCAAGATAGTTGCCGGTCTGGATCGCCTCTTCTTCCCGGATAGGATGAAGACTTTGGAGCCTCTTCTGGACCTCTTCAGCCGCAGGATTATGGATCGCCAGCCCCCGCTTGGGTTGGATGAAGATTTTGGAGCCAGGACCGATCGGTGATACCCGGGGAGGTGAAGATAAGGTAGGAAGATCTTCAGGGGCTTAGTGTTAGGTTTATTTAAGGGGGGTTTGGGTTAGATTAGGGGTATGTGGGTGGTGGGTTGTAATGTTGTTTTTTTTACAGGCAAAAGAGCTGAATTCTTTGGGGCATGGCCCGCAAAGGGCCCTTTTCAGGGCTGGTAAGGTAAAAGAGCTTTGAACTTTTTTAATTTAGAATAGGGTAGGGCATTTTTTTATTTTGGGGGTCTTTGTTATTTTATTAGGGGGCTTAGAGTAGGTGTAATTAGTTTAAAATTGTTGTAATATTTTTCTAATGTTTGTAAATATTTTATTATTTTTTGTAACTTAGTTCTTTTTTATTTTTTGTACTTTAGTTAGTTTATTTAATTGTAGTTATTTGTAGGTATTGTATTTAATTAATGTATTGATAGTGTAGTGTTAGGTTTAATTGTAGATAATTGTAGGTAGTTTATTTAATTTATTTATTGATAGTGTAGTGTTAGGTTTAATTGTAACTTAGGTTAGGATTTATTTTACAGGTAATTTTGTAATTATTTTAACTATTTTAGCTATTAAATAGTTCTTAACTATTTAATAGCTATTGTACCTGGTTAAAATAAATACAAAGTTACCTGTAAAATAAATATAAATCCTAAAATAGCTATAATATAATTATAATTTATATTGTAGCTATATTAGGGTTTATTTTACAGGTAAGTATTTAGCTTTAAATAGGAATAATTTATTTAATAAGAGTTAATTTATTTTGTTAGATTTAAATTATATTTAATTTAGGGGGGTGTTAGGGTTAAAGTTAGACTTAGCTTTAGGGGTTAATAAATTTATTAGAGTAGCGGTGAGCTCCTGTCGGCAGATTAGGGGTGAATACTTGAAGTTAGGTGTCGCAAAATTTAGGGAGGGCAGATTAGGGGTTAATACTATTTATTATAGGGTTATTGAGGCGGGAGTAAGGCGGATTAGGGGTTAATACATTTATTATAGTAGCGCTCAGGTCCGGTCGGCAGATTAGGGGTTAATAAGTGTAGTTAGGTGGAGGCGACGTTGGGGGCGGCAGATTAGGGGTTAATAAATATAATATAGGGGTCGGCGATGTTAGGGCAGCAGATTAGGGGTACATAGGGATAATTTAGGTGGCTGGGGTTTACGGAGCGGCAGATTAGGGGTTAAAAATAATATGCAGGGGTCAGCGATAGTGGGGGCGGCAGATTAGGGGTTAATAAGTGTAAGGTTAGGGGTGTTTAGACTCGGGGTACATGTTAGAGTGTTAGGTGCAGACGTAGGAAGTGTTTCCACATAGAAAACAATGGGGCTGCTTTTTTGCAGGTGTTAGTTTTTTTTTCAGCTCAAACAGCCCCATTGTTTTCTATGGGGGAATCGTGCACGAGCACGTTTTTGAAGCTGGCCGCGTCCGTAAGCACCGCTGGTATCGAGAGTTTAAGTTGCGGTAAATATGCTATACACTCCTTTTTTGGAGCCTAACGCAGCCATTCTGTGAACTCTAAATACCAGCGGTATTTAAAAGGTGCGGCCAGAAAAAAGCACGCGTAGCTAACGCACCCCTTTGGCCGCAGAACTCTAAATCTAGGCGTTAGGGTTTATTTTATAGGTAAGTATTTCATTTTAAATAGGAATACTTTAGTTAATAATAGTAATATTATTTAGATTTATTTAAATAATAATTAAGTTAGGGAGTGTTAGGGTTAGACTTAGGTTTAGGGGTTAATAATTTTATTATAGTTGCGGTGACGTTGGCGGAGGCAGATTAGGGGTTAATAGATTTAATAGGCTATGTGGGCTATGGCGGTTTAGGGGTTAATAATAGAAAAGGTTTATTGCGGTGTGGGCTATGGCGGTTTATGGGTTAATAATAGAATAGTTTTATTGCGGTGTGGGCTGTGGCGGTTTAGGAGTTAAAAATAGAATAGGTTTATTGTGGTGTGGGCTATGGCAGTTTAGGGGTTAATAGACTTTATTAGTTATTGCGGTGGGGTATTGCGGTTGACAGGTAGATAGACATTGCGCATGCGTTAGGTGTTAGGTTTTTTTTATGCAGGCATTTTAGGGAGTTACAGTGCTCCCATACTCAGCGCAAGGCCTGCATTTTATGGCGAGGTGAAAATGGAGTAAGATTTCTCCATTTTCGCCACGTAAGGCCTTGCGCTGGATATTGGGTACCGACTTATGACGCTGCCCCATGTTAGCTTATGGGAGTAAAAATTGCGAGCGATGGGTAAAATATACGTGCCGCATTTAGATGTGGCGCTGTATATAGGATACCAAAAATGCACAAAAACTGGCGTCGCCGGCTTTTGCGGGCGAAGCTGCATATCGGATCGGGCCCAAGGTGCGCAGTGGCATTTAGAGGCCTTCTAATTACCAAAAAGCAAAACCAAAGCCATATATGTCTGCTATTTCTGAACAAAGGGGATCCCAGAAAAGCATTTACAACTATTTATGCCATAATTGCGCAAGTTGTTTGTAAATAATTTCAGTGAGAAACCTAACGTTTGTGGAAAAAATTGTGAAAAAGTGAACGATTTTTTTTTATTTGATCGCATTTGGCGGTGAAATGGTGGCATGAAATATACCAGAATGGACCTAGATCAATACTTTGGGATGTCTTCTAAAGAAAAATATATACATGTCAAGGGATATTCAGGGATTTCTGAAAGATATCAGTGTCCCAATGTAACTAGCGCTAATTTTGAAAAAAGTGGTTTGGAAATAGCAAAGTGCTACTTGTATTTATTGCCCTATAATTTTCAAAAAAAGCAAAGAACATGTAAACATTGGGTATTTCTAAACTTAGGACAAAATTTAGAAACTATTTAGCATGGGTGTTTTTTTGTGGTTATAGATGTTTTACAGATTTTGGGGGTCAAAGTTAGAAAAAGTGTGTTTTTTTCCATTTTGTCCTCATATTTTATATAACATTTTATAGTAAATTATAAGATATGATGAAAATAATGGTATCTTTAGAAAGTCCATTTAACAGTGAGAAAAATGGTATATAATATGTGTGGGTACAGTAAATAAGTAAGAGGAAAATTACAGCTTAACACAAATATTGCAAGAATGGGGTTAAGGGGTTAAACCACCCACCTGTAATACCTATTTTGTTTTATTGTTTGTGCACCAATAATTTAACCAGCTTTTTTTTTTTAAAGGAAAATCCACAGCAGCAATTCAAGAGATGTCAGTAATTAGCATATTAACAACTGGATTTATTACTTCCAGTACAAGAAAAGAGCTTTAACAGGAAAAAATGCCCAATCAGCACACAATCCTCAATAAACCAATGACAAACTAATTATCAAAAATTGATACATTATTTAATGTTCTATAGAGTTATTTGTATTGTGTCATTAATAGCCTTTTTCATGCATTTATATAGATATACTGATTGAACACATCAGAATGATCATTAATTAGTCTGATACCTCAAATATAAACATATTTGTTGAGTTACTTCTTTTAAAAATGTTTGTCAAAGTGCAGGTGATTTTTAAGAGCTACTGGAGGAAGTGCAAAGAAGACATGTTTGCAGCACCTTTCTGTAAAAGTGATAATTAGATAGAGAGAGGTTGTCTTTTTTACATGTATACTTTAACTATGCTTAAAAATGAGTCACTTTTTTTTTTTTTTTTTATTTAGTTTTATGATGTTGTATGAAACTGAAACATATAAAGTACAGTTGAAATGTGATGTTTCCCCTCAAACTTGCACTCACTATAAACTGGTAATTAGAGCTTAATTTTCTCAATATATCAGATTTACTTGAAAGATTAAAAAAACAAACAGCTAGATTACGAGTTTTGCGGTAAGGTAAAAAAGCAGCGTTAACAGGTCCTAACGCTGCTTTTTTACTATCGCTGCTATTACGAGTCTTGCAGGTTTAGGGGCCCTGCACACTTTTTTGGCCTTACCACAAACCGGCTTACGTAAACTTCGTAAACCCTTTTTTCTATGGGACCTCCATAGCGCCGGTATTACGAGTCTGTCTTGGGAGGCCAAAAAGTGAGCGGTACACCCTATACCTCCAAGATCCGTAATGCATTCTAAAGTCAGTAGTTATGAGTTTTACACTACAATTCCATAGCATAAAACTCATAACTAAAGTGCTAAAAGTACACTAACACCCATAAACTACCCATTAACCCCTAAACCGAGGCCCTCCCGCATCGCAAACATTATAATACAAATTTTAACCCCTGATCTGCCGCTCCGGACATCGCCGCCACTATAATAAACATATTAACCTTTAAACCACTGCACTCCCGCCTCGCAAACACTAGTTAAATATTATTAACCCCTAATCTGCCGCCCCTAACATCACCGCCCCCTACATTATATTTATTAACCTCTAATCTGCTGCCCCCAACGTCGCCGCCACTATATTAAATGTATTAACCCCTAAACCTAAGTCTAACACTAACACTCCCTAACTTAAATATATTAAATAGTTATTAACTATTTAATAACTACCTAGATAAAATAAATACAAATGTACCTGTAAAATAAAACCTAACCTAAGTTACAATAACACCTAACACTACACTACAATTAAATAAATTCCCTAACTTCAATACAATTAAATAAATTAAATTAAATTAGCTAAATCACAAAAAAAAAAACACTAAATTACAGAAAATCAAAAACAAATTACAGATCTTTAAACTAATTACACCTAATCTAATAGCCCTATCAAAATAAAAAAAGCCCCCCCAAAATAAAAATAAAAAACCTAGCCTAAACTAAACTACCAATAGCCCTTAAAAAGGCCTTTTGCAGGGCATTGCCCAAAAGAAATCAGCTCTTTTACCTGTAAAAAAATACAAACACCCCAACAGTAAAACCCACCACCCACAAAACCAATCCCCAAATAAAACACTAACTAAAAAAACCTAAGGCCCCCATTGCCCTGAAAAGGGCATTTGGATGGGCATTGCCCTTAAAAGGGCATTTAGCTTGGGGCGGAGCCTGACCGTGCAGGAGAATGGTCGTGTATCTCTAAAGCTGTGGAGCCGATAGATTGTCCAAAGCATGTGAACTTTGCTAAAAAGCTGTAAAAACTGTCGATCTGCAACACTAAACCGATGGGAGCAGACTAAAGGTTGGAAACAGCCATAGCAAAAGCTGGAGCTGCAAACAGACCACAATTGCTGATGCAGGCCCCAACCTGTCTAGAGTAAACAACAATTACAGAGGAGTTTCACAGTAGGATGCGTGCATGGTGGATGTACACAAAAACAGAGGAGGCTAGCCAAAGCAACTTACCTTTCCGATAGATCCCTTCATGCGGATGCACTGAGATAAACGCAACTACATTACTTTCATCTGTGAGAAGCACCCGGAATACCAATACCAGTTAACACTGTTTGCTGTGCAGCTGCACTGGAGGTACCGTTTTCTCTTTCTTTGGCACACTAAATGCACACTACTCACTAGAGGCTCCTATAAGAGCTTGCTGAAATACTGAGAGTGATTAAGGGAGATTCCTACTAAGGGAGATAGCCTATTTTATCTCTTTTATCTACTCCATAATTTTAAGTGACGCACTTCCATTAGGCTATACAGGACCCAGGCCATAACACTGTGTCAGAGTGGGGAAAATACTGTATGAACGCTGACAGAGATATTAATAGAGTGCGAGGGGGAAAGATTCAAAGACCCTACATAGTCTTAAACCAGAGCATATAAGAGCTACGCCACAGAAAGGACTATTGAAATTAATTCAACTATCATACAACCCCATAGAGGATACAACTATAAAGGATGCTTGTTATTCTCACACACACAAACTACAGCTGTACATATATAATACACAGCTTATTTAGAATGACACAAAAGAAGACAGGAGCACAGGAAAAGAGGTCTAAAACAAAAAATATGAGTCACTATTTAAAGAGTGCTGAAGCACAGGCAATGGAGGAGAGTTTAATACAGCAACAAACAATTGTGAGACTGCACAAATGAGGACAGTACCCTCTGTTATGCCACAGCATGTAACTAATTAGGACTTAAAATCTCTTTCCTCCAAGGAGGATATAAAATAAGCTGTCTCAGAGATAAAGAACTTATTTAGTGAGTTGCGCAAAGACTTAACAGAAGTGACGCAAAGAGTGACTGTTGTGGAGCAAACGCAGACCACTTTGCAGGATAAGCTGAAAGACACCACAACACAAACACTGCATAATACAAACATGGTTCAAAGTCTACTAGAGCGCATAGAAGATTTGGACAATCGCAGTCAGTGAAACAACCTGCGCTTACGAGGCATTCCTGAATCCATTGGTCCTGGTGCCCTGCAGGGATACTTGCAGGATCTCTTTAGAATGCTTTAAGGCACACCTATGGCTCCTGAGGTTTTGATAGAGAGAGCACACAGGGCTTTGTGCACAAAACCATCAGCTAAAGCCCCTCCAAGGGATGTCATCCTCAGATTATTGAATTTCAACGATAAAGAGGAGATCCTCAAAAATAGTAGAAATAAACATCCAATACAGCATGCTGGTGTTGCCCTGCAGGTGTACTCGGACCTGAGCCCACCTACGTTACAAAAGTGCAGGGATATAAGATTTTTAACCTCCACACTGCAAGATAACAAGATTCCATACCAATGGGAGTTTCGAATGGAGAGAAAACTGCGCTGTATAGATCTCTGGCTGATTTAGAAGTATTCTGCACATCTCTGAATATCTCGCCACAGAGACCAGAAGATTTTCCCCCTCAGGTTCACACAGAGGAGGGGAGGATACTCCAAACCTGATGGATCTGGTGAAAGAAGAGCTTTCTATACACATATTTTGCAGAGGTAATGCTGTGTGTTTCTTGCACGGCGAGTGATGGACAGGGTGGACCTTGGGCTCCATCCAGGTCTTTATCGGGTTTACTTATATCTACATAATGACTGTTTACATCATAGCAAGCAATTATGTATACTCTATTTGAAGCAAGCAATTTAGATTCAACTGTAATATACTAGAGACAATATGTTCCCCCTACCCAGACTGATATTAGCAGTCTCCCCTCGGTTCTTATAAATAGAAAAGTTTTATCATGATCTCATGTTTGCAGATCCAGGTTTAATTCAAGTATTAAACTGTTTTTTATGATTGTTCAGATTTACATTGATATTTCTAACTGGGCAAGTTATGGGCACTTTCACTCCTTATTGATCTTTCCAGAGAAAGAACTTGATTCAGATTGCCAACCAGCTATCCAGATTCCCCTTTACTCCCCTTTTTTCTTTTCATTTGAGTTATCATTTTCCCCTATTACTTTTCTAATTGGTGTTGCAGTATAACTTTGTCATTATAGCTTAGACTCTCACCCATTTGGGAGACTTGTTAAAAAGTGTACACTTATATCCTCTTTTATTTGTCTGTTTACCACATTTCATCTCCTTTCCCCCCTTTTTTTTCTTTCTTTTCTTTCTCCCTCTTCTCCTACTTTTCTTGACTCTTTTTCTTCTCTCTTACACTCGCAAGGGATTCTTATAGCACAATGATTCCCGCACAGCTCAAACCAAAGAAACTCCTACTCAAAATCCTAACGATTAATGTGAAAGGTTTAAATAACCCAGGCAAAATGTCTATAGTCCTACGGGATTTACAGAAATGACAGGGAGATGTTATTTTATACAAGAATCACATTTCACTAAGAACAAGGAGCCCAAATGGCATAACAGTAGATACCCCACTGCCTACTTCTCATCAGGCCCACGCAAACAGAACGGGGTTGGTATTCTGATACACAGTAGAACACCTTTTCAACAACAGAAAGTGGAAAGAGACAGAGAGGGTAGATATGTTATAGTGGTGGGCCTATTGTATGGTAGACAGGTTACACTAGCAAATATATATGCTCCAAACACTGCTCAGCATGTCTTTTTTAGAAACCTCTCAAGTAAATTACTTGAAGTGACCAAGGGGGTTTTGTTTGTGGGTGGAGATTTTAATGCTCCACTTAACCCAAAACTGGACACCTCCAACGGGGTTTCAAGTGTACCACACCATGTTCTAAAACAAATTAACACGGTGCTCAAAGACCATATGTTGCATGATATCTGGAGAATGATACACCTGACAGAAACAGACTATACCTGCTACTCCAGCCCACATAGGAAATACTCCCGCATAGACTTTCTATTTACCGACTCACAGGGTGTAGCATAAATTACATGCAGTGATATATCCTCTATTACTTGGTCCGATCATGCACTGGTTACCTTTGAAATTATATGGCCAGACAAACCAGCCACTCCATATATATGGCGACTCGAGTACTCTCTTTTAGACAATCCAATAGTACAGAAGGACATTACCTCTATGATAACAGAATAATTTGACATAAATATGACGGAAGACCTGCCCTTCCCAACTATTTGGGAGGCACACAAAAGCGTTATTAGAGGACATTTAATCAAACACAAAGCAAAGCTGCTAAAACAAGAGAGTTAGATATGACTCGATTCTTAACAACATAATGACCTTAGAGGAGCGACATAAAAGAAACCCACTTGACTCGGAAGCATAAACTGCACTTTGCTAAGCTAGTCTCCTACTATAACAAAAATATTATGAAGGGGGAATAAATCGGGAAGACTATTGGCCAGGGTCTTGCGTTGGTCACAGCTGAAATCCTTTGTCCACACCCTTAGAGACAGTGCAGGGAAATCTTATAAAGACAGTTCCGCCATAGCAGACATATTTCGTACTTACTATAGCAGACTGTACAAATTGGATACACTAACACCTGCAGTGACTCCTGAGAGGGCTACAAACACACATAAGGCACAGTAGTACATACAGTAGTACATACTTAACACTAAATTACAAACACTGAATCAAGAGGCCATTGACTTTCTTGAATCCCCCCTTACCTGGAAAGAAATACAAGCAGCAATAAAAGACTTTCCAAATGGGAAAAGCCTAGGTCCAGATCAGCTGGGAGCCAAATATTATAAGACATTTCTGACAGACCTGCTTCCGCATTTACAGGACCTATTTAATAGACTGCCTGACCTGGAGCAGTTACCGTTGTCTATGTTGACGGCATACATTACAGTTATCCCTAAACCGGGGAAACCAGCAGACGTACCATAAAGTTACAGACCAATTTCATTGTTAAATACTGATTCTGGCCAAGGCCTTGGTAAATAGAGTAAATAAGTAACTTCCTGATCTAATTGTGGCAGATCAAGTTGGGTTTATCCCTGGGTGGGAGGCAGTTGATTGCCCACTCCAGAAGGAGAGGGATGCTGCTCGCCCTGTTGTCCAGAGATGCTGAAAAAAACGTTTGACAGGGTGAGTTGGCACTTTTTAAGGACTGTTTTTTAAAGCATGGGCTTTGGGGACAAATTCCTTAGGGTAGTCTTTTCATTATATTCCAACCCAAATGCACAGATTAAGGTGAATGGCGTTCTATCAGATTCCTTTGTTATTTATAATGGGACTAGACAGGGGTGTCCGCTTTCACCCCTGCTGTTCGCCATCTCCATTGAGGTGTTAGCAAGTAATATCAGAGCCAACCCCCTTATTAAAAGGATAGAGATGGGGGGTAGGGAAAATACATTGGCCATGTATGCAGACAATCTATTACTCACTATCACAGACGTAGAGACAACTATACCAGCTCTGTTAGAGGAATTTAGAAGATATAGTGAGGTATCTCAATTTCATCTTAATGACACTAAGTCAGAACGTTGAGTGTTTCTCTGATGCCTGCTTCTTTGACTTGGCTCAGGAAACATAGCCCCTTTGTACTTACAGACAAATCCTTAAAATATCTGGGTATTAATCTGGCAGCTAGTGTGACAAATATGTTTACCATGAACTATGTACCTATCAAGACAGTGATTACAGCAGACCTTTCTTCATGGAGACATAAATCAATCTCATGGTTGGGAAGAATTCATGTCATTAAAATAAATGTCCTTCCTAGGATATTATATGTGCTCCAGACTTTACCGATACCTCTCCCAGCAATGTTCCTCCCATCCTTGCAAAAAATAATAGAGGATTATGTCTGGCAGGGGTTGAGACCTAGAGTAAATAAGAGGACTATGTATCTAACCAGAGATGAGGGAGGATTGGGTCTTCCAAATCTTCTGCTCTATAGGAGAGCCATACTGCTCCAGAGAGTGGTAGAATGGTGTCAAGGCTGCGACCAAAAATTTTGGATTCAACTAGACAGAGAAGCATTGCAAACTGGGGATCTTGCCTCCCTTCTTTGGACAAATAAGAGACACAGACAGACAGACCTTACCCATTTTCCGATATTGGAGGTACTGTTCACGGAATGGGATAAGACCTTACAGACTGACCCACACATTTTGACAATATATTCACCCCTAACACCTCTATATGGGAATCCTGAACTTCCACTGCAAATCAAAACAGCACTGCGGCAAACCTCTTTGATTAACAGCCATGTAGGAACTTACATAACAGACAATAGGGTGAAGACACGGGAGGAGCTTGAGAGAGACCTGACAGACTTTCCTACACCTTGGTATGTTTACCTACAAATATGCCATTACATTACCACCCACAGACACAAACAGCAACTCTTGAGAAAACTAACACCATTTGAACAGTTATGTACAAAGAGCACTTCCTCCAGACATTTGATCTCACTGTTATACACACATCTACTTATCCATGAGGAGAGTGTACTCCCGGCATATACTAGAATGTGGCACAGAGAGTTAGAGGTAGAGTTCATGGAAGAGGAGTGGCGTTGGATGTTCCGCGCTATTAAATCTACTTCG
Source organism: Bombina bombina (assembly GCF_027579735.1). Classification (NCBI taxonomy): domain Eukaryota; kingdom Metazoa; phylum Chordata; class Amphibia; order Anura; family Bombinatoridae; genus Bombina; species Bombina bombina. Next base: position 787,119,619 of record NC_069503.1, on the reverse strand, counting down.
GTTTCTGCACACACACAGGAGTCCCAATACAAACACTTAAGCCGCTGGTATCTCACACCCACACAGCTTAAGTCAATTTACCCAAACACTTCAGACAGGTGCTGGAGGGGATGTTGGGAGCTGGGTTCCATGTTATATATCTGGTGGGATTACTAGACACTTACTGGTCCGCAGGGTGGGAAGAGATGCAGAGGATCTTAGGGATAGATATTCCAAAGATGCCAGAGACTTTACTTTTTCATATCCCCTTTAAAATATGGCACCCAATCAAGAAATCCCTTTTGTATCTGATGTTAGCGGGTGCGAAAAACTTGATACCTCTACATTGAAAATCTACACAGACACCAACGCTAATAGAATGGAAGCATAAAGTGCAGAGTCTCTTGATACTTGAGAAGTACCATTACACTAAAATATTGAAACTTGATAATCATGACCTTTTGTTTCAGATGTGGGGGAGTGGTGCGTGAGATGTTGGGATATCTGGCTGGAGAAAACAGTGATGTGTGTGGGCTGACGGAAAATAAGTTACTTCTTCTTTCTTTCTTCTTCCCTCTGATATATTCCCCCCTTCTTTCTTTCCTGCCTCCCTTTCTTACTCTTTCACCCCCTTTTTTTTCTCCCCCCCCTCCCCTTTGGTGAGTGAATAATTGACAAATGGCAAACTGTAACCAAGCCATAGTATGGTTATTATTTAATACACTAATGTTGTGTTATACAATAGCTTTGTCCTCTAGTGTGGAGGATACTGGATAAGTTATATATTATGTTTAAGTTCTTGTTGTTCTTTATTATCTTTCATCAAGATGTTTATGGACTACAACAGGATAATATGGAAAATTTTGTGAAAAAATAGAGCTATTATTTAATACAAAGTAGTAGATAAAACAGGAGATGGAACATTATCTCATTGACAACATCCATAGAACATTGTACCAGTGTTATAAGACTAAGGGCAGCCACTGGATTATAATACAGCTTAAAATTGTAATATACAAAATGTACTTGCTCAGTTTTCAGGACGTGGGCACTGGCTCTTAAACCAGCCCTTGTAATTTGCATTGTATGTGTATGTAATCTGTTGAGAAATATGAAAGGATGAGAAAAGCTCTTCAAATATGCAACTCCACTGCAAACAAACATATGCAACAGTCTATTTCGTTGTTCCCGGGACTTACCCCAAATGGGTTCTGCCGCCCCTGTAGTTGCGACTTGGCTGTATGATCTTTACCACAAAGATGCTCTGGATATGCCGGGTGACCTACGTGGTCAGACCGAAACCTTGTCGGTGGGCTAATAGCTCCAAATAAACGGCACTCACATGAGACTCCAGCAGCGCTTCTGGTTTGCCATACGGACTTTCAGCGTCGATCGTGACGTCACAGGATTCTTCGGTCGGGGGGCGGTGCTCTCTGTCTTCACCCGGGTTTACAACAGGATACAGGTGAACAGGGGCTAAAGCGGATCCCAAGCTGGTGTGGATACGAACAATCACAAAGAAGGCAGGATCCAGCTTTAGTGTATAATAAAATCCAATTTTATTCGGTTTGTTTAAAACGCCAAACAGGCTATAGAAACAGCACAAACAGAGTAGGTGTGTGAGCGTGACACCAGGGCTTACATGTTTCGGCCCGCAGCCGTAATCATAGCCATAGGTGTCATGCAGGTGAGTGCATACTTAAAAAGGTAATAGTAAAATGTGATTGGACAAGAATACAAATTCAAAATACGCCCACACTCCACAGGTAGAAAGGGAATTAACCCTTGTTTCCCTTGATATAGAACAACACGTGTAAATACATTAGCAGATCAATATATGTACAAAATAGTATAATCTCCAAAACAACATTAATAAATGATATGAATGTTGGAAATGTTAAAAACATTGGCCATATAGACCGCACAGAATACTATGTAAATATAAGAATAGAAGATATACACATATAATATACTGCACTTAATGTACTATACTTCAGAATACGGTACAAAATGTATAATATGTTTACCTCATAACACTTAACACTACAAATACACAATCTTGTATAGTTTAACCCCTGCCTACCAGATAAATAATGATAGAATATGTAATATAGTATCAATGCACCTTAATTTTATATATATATAATAGTGCTAGTGGCTAGCTGTGGTACTATATAAACCTTATAAATTGTGTATTAGAGGATAAAATAGGAGGATATGGGGAGAAACATAATATATAGTTCGGTTATGAATGAGAGTCAAAGGATGTGGATTGTAAAATTAAATAAAAATGAAAATGTAAAAAATGAAAGTAAAAAACGCTGGAATGAAGTGTATGTGCTCAGTATGATATATGCCCTAAAAGTACTGTCCTAGATGGCTAATACTAGGTCCACCTTTGCAGGGTATAGGGGGGACACCTTACAACAGCCAAGAGAGATACCCTGTACGGGGCAACCGCACACAGACCAAATACAAATAAACAGTGTGGTAAATTTATCCTCAACTACACTGACTAAAGATCAAATAGATGTATTGTCTCTGGGTTTAGGTTTTGCACCTACTACAAGCTTTGACATTTTCCAAACACTCATCGATATCAACAAATTTGTAAGGAATATCACACTTAAGAAACATTTTGCAGACACTCCATATGAGATCACTCACTCTGAATCAACCAGTGTCCACACTACAACATGTACAGGTATAAACACATTTTCAGAAGTCTGTGATCTTATATCTTTACAAAATCTAGCCATAGAGAGTAACAGTGCATCTGGAACACTGAATAGGGCTTTTTCATTCAAAAATAAATCTACCTTCTACCCGATACAAAACAGAGGGCCAATAATAGAGACATTCCACGCACGAGTAGAGGCAGACCTACAGAAACTGAAGGAGACTATAGATAGTACAGCAAATAATCTGACCAAAAGACAATCCCAAGCACTCAGGTCATTACAACAACAACCAAATCTTGTGATTAGACCGTCAGATAAGGGCGGCACTATTGTAGTCCTTGATAGGAAAGATTATGTATCAGAAGCTCTCAGACAGCTAAGTAATCCTTCTGACTACTCACTCTTACCCAGAAATCCAACAAATGAGTATAAGAAACTCCTATGTGGTATCCTAGATGATGGTGTGGAACATGGTTTTTTGGATGAAAATACAGCAGACTATCTTTATGTTAAATATCCTAGGATCCCAGTGTTCCATATGTTCCCCAAGGTCCATAAATCATTAACTGATGTAAAGGGCCGCCCAATAGTTAGCGGCATAGACTCCTTATTTGAAAGATTGTCCCAGTGGCTTGATGCCATTTTACAACCTCTGGTTAACCAACTACCCTCATATACCAGGGATTCAAAGCATGTACTCAATTTGCTAACTGACATTAATTGGCAAACAAACTATCACTGGCTTTCAGTAGATGTGGTCTCTCTATATTCCAGAATTCCACATAATAAAGGTATTGAGGCAGTTAGGTATTTTTTGACTACACATACAGAATACACACCTGATTTCCAAGACTACGTTCTGAGAATCCTAGAATTTCTTTTGACTCACAATTTTTTCACCTTTGAAGGGCAATACTATGTTCAGAGATGTGGAACGGCCATGGGGGCGAAATACGCCCCCTCCTATGCAAATTTATTTCTTGGCAAATGGGAGCTAGACAACATCTTTGACCACAGTAACCCATACAGATCACATATTTGTTTTTTTAAACGCTACATAGATGACCTTCTTTTTATCTGGTCAGGGTCTCCTGTAGATATATTGTCTTTCATGGAAATGATCAATAATAACGATTTAAACTTAAGTTTCACTTACGTTACAGACACAAAGTCTATTAACTACTTAGACCTATGCCTTACAGGAGAAAGTAGTGGACAAATCACCTCTAAAGTATATCGCAAGCCCATCTCTGGCAACACCCTCCTGCACGCTTCCAGTTGCCATCCCAAAAATACATCATATGCTGTTGCAAAGGGCCAATTCTCTAGGCTAAAGAGGAACTGTAGCAACACCGTGGATTATGTGCAGGAGGCTGATTGCCTTGAGAAGAGGCTTAAAGAAAGAAAATATACACGCAGACACATCAAACAAGCTAGATCAGCTGTGGACAAGCTAGATAGGGACCAACTTTTGAAAGACAAACCCAAACAAACACACAGTGATTTTCAAGGTGTACACTTTGTGACAACATACAGTACACAATACTCACAGATTTGTAATATAGTTAAGAAACATTTCCCTCTACTGGCAGCTGATGATAAGCTGATTGACACCGTGAAACAAGGGGTCAGGTGCTCATACAGAAAAAGCCCCACACTAGCATCTATGCTGTCGCCAACAGAACTCAGACAGACATTACAACCTACTAGCTCGTGGCTACAACATTTAGGTATGTTTAAATGCGGCCATAAAAAGTGTAAACCCTGTGATTTTGCTTGGGTTACTAAAGAATTTACCTCTACAACAACTGGTCAGACATATCCCATTAAAACTTGCCTCAATTGCCAAAGTACGGATGTCATATATATTATTATATGCACCTTATGTAATATCCAGTATGTAGGGTTAACCTCGAGGGACATCAATTCACGTATCAGAGAACACTTTTCCACAATTACTAAAGGCACGTCAAGTACACCTCTGGTTCAACATTTTGCCACTAAACACAGATGTAGCCTAAATTCTTTTAAATGGCTGGCAATAGAACAAGCCAAGGTGCCGAAGAGGGGTGGCAACTTAGAGAATATACTTGCCAAAAGGGAAGTATATTGGATTTATACGTTAAAAACTAGACTTCCTTTAGGATTAAACTCCAGATACGATTTAATTAATTTCTGGGAATAGCCACACTAGCTAGCCCTGCTGTAATGTCCACTATGCCTTATATAATATATAGTATAACATATTATACATTTCATGCACTATCCAATTACCATCCTGTGCAACTATTGGTATTACTGCAATTATGGGTTTATATACCTTCACTTCAATGTTGCCCTATATATGGAGTGGTGTATATGTATATACAAATATCCTTTAGCACTACTGCTCATCATCAGGATATTACCATGCTATATTTGTGATGTTTGTGTATATATATATATTTCTCTTACAATTTCCCAGTATTAGCCATCTAGGACAGTACTTTTAGGGCATATATCATACTGAGCACATACACTTCATTCCAGCGTTTTTTACTTTCATTTTTTACATTTTCATTTTTATTTAATTTTACAATCCACATCCTTTGACTCTCATTCATAACCGAACTATATATTATGTTTCTCCCCATATCCTCCTATTTTATCCTCTAATACACAATTTATAAGGTTTATATAGTACCACAGCTAGCCACTAGCACTATTATATATATATAAAATTAAGGTGCATTGATACTATATTACATATTCTATCATTATTTATCTGGTAGGCAGGGGTTAAACTATACAAGATTGTGTATTTGTAGTGTTAAGTGTTATGAGGTAAACATATTATACATTTTGTACCGTATTCTGAAGTATAGTACATTAAGTGCAGTATATTATATGTGTATATCTTCTATTCTTATATTTACATAGTATTCTGTGCGGTCTATATGGCCAATGTTTTTAACATTTCCAACATTCATATCATTTATTAATGTTGTTTTGGAGATTATACTATTTTGTACATATATTGATCTGCTAATGTATTTACACGTGTTGTTCTATATCAAGGGAAACAAGGGTTAATTCCCTTTCTACCTGTGGAGTGTGGGCGTATTTTGAATTTGTATTCTTGTCCAATCACATTTTACTATTACCTTTTTAAGTATGCACTCACCTGCATGACACCTATGGCTATGATTACGGCTGCGGGCCGAAACATGTAAGCCCTGGTGTCACGCTCACACACCTACTCTGTTTGTGCTGTTTCTATAGCCTGTTTGGCGTTTTAAACAAACCGAATAAAATTGGATTTTATTATACACTAAAGCTGGATCCTGCCTTCTTTGTGATTGTATGTAATCTGTTGCACATTTTTTTCTTCCTGTACTTTGTATTGATCAATAAAGCTCTTTTGAAAAAAAAAAAAATATAGAGCATTCAGCTCTATTGCGGCCCAAAGTCCCTAATCTAAAAAATAAACCCAACCAATATACCCTTAAAAAAATCCTAACACTAACCCCCAAAGATTCACTTACCGGGAGAAGTCTTCATCCAAGCGACAAGATCTCCTCAACAAAGCTGGCAGAAGTGGTCCTCCAGACGGGCAGAAGTCTTCATCCAGACAACATCTTCTATCTTTATCCTTCCGGTGCAGAGCGGGTCCATCTTCAAGACATCCGACGTGGAGCATCCTCTTCAAACGACGTCTTCTTCGTAATGAATATCACTTTAAGTGATGTCATCCAAGATGGCGTCTCTTAGATTCCGATTAGCTGATAGAATTCTATCAGCCAATCGGAATTAAGGTAGAAAAAATCCTATTGGCTGATTCAATCAGCCAATAGGATTAAACTTCAATCCTATTGGCTGATCCAATCAGCCAATAGGATTGAGTTTGGATTCTATTGGCTGATTGGAACAGCCAATAGAATGCCAGCTCAATCCTATTGACTGATTGCGTCAGCCAATAGGATTTTTTCTACCTTAATTCCGATTGGCTGATAGAATTCTATCAGCCAATCAGAATCTAAGGGACGCCATCTTGGATGACGTCACTTAAAGTGATATAGGACCAAGGAAGTGATAGGACCAAGGCCATTTTTCAATTTCTTTCCCTGAAGGACCAGGGCTATTTTTAAATTTCTGCGGTGTTTGTGTTTAGCTGTAATTTTCCTCTTACTCATTTACTGTACCCATACATATTATATACCGTTTTTCTCGCCATTAAATGGACTTTCTAAAGATACCATTATTTTCATCATATCTTATCATTTACTTTAAAAAAATGGAAAAAAACACACTTTTTCTAACTTTGACCCCCACAATCTGTTACACATCTACAACCACCAAAAAACACCCATGCTAAATAGTTTCTAAATTTTGTCCTGAGTTTAGAAATACCCAATGTTTACATGTTCTTTGGTTTTCTTTGCAAGTTATAGGGCCATAAATACAAGTAGCACTTTGCTATTTCCAAACCATTTTTTTTCAAAATTAGCGCTAGTTACATTGGGACACTGATATCTGTCAGGAATCCCTGATTAACCCTTGACATGTATATATTTTTTTTTAGAAGACATCCCAAAGTATTGATCTAGGTCCATTTTGGTATATTTCATGCCACCATTTCACCACCAAATGCAATCAAATAAAAAAAATTGTTCACTTTTTCCCAAATATTTTCAAAAACTTTAGGTTTCTCACTGAAATTATTTACAAACAACTTGTGCAATTATGGCATAAATGGTTGTAAATTCTTCTCTGGGATCCCCTTTGTTCAAAAATAGCAGAAATATATGACTTTGGCATTGCTTTTTGGTAATTAGAAGGCCGCTAAATGCCACTGCGCATCACATGTGTATTATGCCCAGCAGTGAAGGGGTTAATTAGGGAGCATGTAGGGAGCATCTAGGGTTAATTTTAGCTTTAGTGTAGTGTAGTAGACAACCCCAAGTATTGATCTAGGCCCATCTTGGTATATTTCATGCTACCATTTCACCGCTAAATGTGATCAAATTAAAAAAAACATAAAATTTTTCACAATTTTAGGTTTCTCACTGAAATTATTTACAAACAACTTTTGCAAGTATGGCATAAATGATTGTAAATGCTTCTCTGGGATCCCCTTTGTTCAGAAATAGCAGACATATATGGCTTTGGCGTTGCTTTTTGGTAATTATAAGGCCGCTAAATGCTGCTGCGCACCACACGTGTATTATGCCCAGCAGTGCAGGGGTTAATTAGGTCATTTGTAGGGAGCTTGCAGGGTTAATTTTAGCTTTAGCGTAGAGATCAGCCTCCCACCTGACACATCACACCCCAGGATCCCTCCCAAATAGCTCTCTTCCCTCCCCCATCCCACAATTGTCCCCGCCATCTTAAGTACTGCCAGAAAGTCTGCCAGTACTAAAATAAAAGGTATATTTAAAAAATTTTAAAAAAATTGTAAAGCATATTTACATATGCAGCTGTGTAGGATCCCCCCTTAGCCCCAAACCTCCCTGATCCCCCCCCCCAAACAGCTCTCTATCCCTCCACCTCTACCTTACTGGGAGCCATCTTGGGTACTGTCTGCCAGTACCCTGTTTGCAAATACAAATGGGGTTTTTTTTATTTTTTTTTTCCATTTTTTCTGTAGTGTAGCTTCCCCCCCCCCCACGGACAAATCCCCCACCCGCTCCCAGATCCCTTAGATTTATTTTTGTTAGGGATTGTATCCCCCCTTACTGCCAGTCTTATATAATTATTTTGCTGTAGTGTAGCGGTTCCCACCCGCTCCCTCCCCGTGCACGTGCCCACCCACCGGCCCCCGTGCACGCGCGCGCTCCCGTGCGCGCGCCCAACAACCCCGCCCCCGATCCCGCCCCCCTCTCTCTTCAATTTGTCACCGATGGCCACCCACCCGCCTCCCACGGTCAGCTTCCACCCACCAACGATTGCGGCCATCGATGCCGGTGCAGAGAGGGCCACAGAGTGGCTCTCTCTGCATCGGATGGGGGAAAAATGTTATTGCAGGATGCCTCGATATCGAGGCATCACTGCAATAACCGTAAAGCGGCTGGAAGCGATCAGGATCGCTTCCAGCCGCTTTAATCCCCAAAGTCGTACAGGGTACGTCGCTGGTCTTTAAAGACCAGGTTGTGTGCGACGTACCCTGTACGACTCGTGTCGTTAAGGGGTTAAGGGTGTATTGGGTGGGTTTATTTTTTAGATTGGGGACTTTGGGCCACAGTAGAACTAAATGCCCTTTTAAGGGCAATGCCCATCTAAATGCCCTTTTCAGGGCAATTGGGAGTTTAGGTTTTTTTAGTTAGTATTTTATTTGTGGGGTTGGTTGTGTGGGTGGTGGGTTTTAATGTTGGGGGGTGTTTGTATTTTTTTTTACAGGTAAAAGAGCTGATTTCTTTGGGGCAATGCCCCGCAAAAGGCCCTTTTAAGGGCTATTGGTACTTTAGCTTAGGCTAGGGTTTTTTGTTTATTTTGGGGGGGGGGGGTTATTTTGATAGGGCTATTAGATTAGGTGTAATTAGTTTAAAGATCTGTAATTTGTTTTTTATTTTCTGTAATTTAGTGTTTTTTGTGTGATTTAGCTAATTTAATTTAATTTATTTAATTGTATTTAATTTAGGGAATTGATTGAATTATAGTGTAGTGTTAGGTGTTATTGTAACTTAGGTTAGGTTTTATTTTACAGGTAAATTTGTATTTATTTTAGCTAGGTAGTTATTAAACAGTTAATAACTATTTAATTACTATTCTACCTAGTTAAAATAAATACAAACTTGCCTGTAAAATAAAAATAAACCCTAAGCTAGATACAATGTAACTATTAGTTATATTGTAGCTAGCTTAGGGTTTATTTTATAGGTAAGTATTTAGTTTTAAATAGGAATAATGTAGTTAATGATAGTAATTTTATTTAGATGTATTTCAATTATATTTAAGTTAGGGGGTGTTAGGGTTAGGGTTAGACTTAGATTTAGGGGTTAATACATTTAATATAATGGCAGTGACGTTGGGGCGGCAGATTAGGGGTTAATAAGTGTAGGTAGGTTGCGACGACATTGGGGGCAGCAGATAAGGGGTTAATAAATATAATGCAGGTGTCGGCGATTTCGGGGGCAGCAGAATAGGGGTTAATTAGTGTAAGATTAGGGGTGTTTAGACTCAGGGTTCATGTTAGGGTGTTAGGTGTAAACATAAATTTCATTTCCCCATAGGAATCAATGGAGTTGCGTTATTGAGTTTTACGCTGCTTTCTGGCAGGTGTTAGACTTTTTCTCAGCCAGCTTTCCCCATTTATGTCTATGGGGAAATCGTGCACAAGCACCTACGACCAGCTCACCGCTTACTTAAGCAGCGCTGGTATTGGAGTGTGGTAAGGAGCACAGTTTTGCTCTACGCTCACTTCTTGCCTTTTAACGCCGGGTTTGTAAAAACCCGTAATACCAGCGCTGTAGGTAAGTGAGCAGTGAGAAAAAACTGCTTGTTAGCACCGCATAGCTCCTAACGCAAAACTCGTAATCTGGCCGAAACATATTCCATTTTTAGAATGTACATTTTTTGACATCCATCATCTCACTTCTAAAACACCATCCATCCTCCTCCCTCCTCTAAAACTCTATCAGACATCAAGTGAAACTCTGTGCTCCCTCCTTCAAAACTCCCTCATGCCTCAGGTGTCAAGCATCAGATATCAGACATCAGGTATCATGACTCAGGTGTCAGATATCAGGATTTAGGTATTGGTGTAAGACATCAGGGGGTCGATTTACTAAGCAGCATATGCTGCATCGATGTCCCATCCTTTCTGGTCCACCAGAAATGCAAACTAAGAAGCAGCGGTCATAAGACTGCTGCTCCTTAACTTTTCTGACACCTTTACGGTGGCCAACAGAAATCATCCTGATCTGATACGATCAGGATAATTGACTGCCCCTGCTAGCAGTCAATTGGGTGAGTAATCAGCGGGTGGCATTGCACAAGAATTTCACCAGAAATGCTCTTGAAATGTTAAATGCCGACTGCGTAGGCTGTCAGCATTTAGCGAGGTCGAGCGTACACAAATCGATACAGCAAATCATGTCCACTTGTCTCTTGTTAAATCTACCCCCATGAGTCAAGCATCAGATATCAGACATCTAGGTATAAGGACTCAGGTGTAAGACATCAGGGGCCTGATCCGATATGCAGCGTAGCCCGCAGAAGCCGGCGAGGCCAAATTTTGCGCGGGTTTGGTATCACATATACGGTGTAGCATACAACTTACGTGCGTATATTTCTGCCTTCGGCCGTATTTTTTTTACCCATAGACTGACATACAAAACACGCGCAGTTTGGTATCCAATATACAACATAAGGACTTACGTGCGCAGAATTCCGAAAATCTATTCCATTCTCATCTCGCCACAAATTGCAGGCGCAGCAACCCTTGCACTGACTTAGAAACCAACGTAACTGTCTTAAGGCCTAACAAATGCATGCCCAACAACATACATATCAGCAGCTTCATCACAAATAGTTAAACCTCTTCAAAGCATTTATTATTCCTGCCCCTGCAAGTGTGTCAAACCAATCACAAACAGCACAACCTCACAACAGGAAGCCTAAAAAACCTGCACATCCTCATTAGCCACCATGTTTTCCTGCTTTCCATAGATAGGCAGCATCATGGGGCACAAGGGTGCATCATGGGGCACAAGGGGTGCATCATGGGGCACAAGGGGTGCTGGAAGCTCTACAAGCCCCTGTTGTTCCGTCTATACATGCTGATTCTATAGTTGCTGCTGAGGTCCCTGGTCATGGTGCTGCCCCTGCTGATGCCCCTGCTGCAGCTGGTCATAGAATTACATACTGCGGATTTCCACTGCATGTAAGTGAAACTACTACATCCCACCCCCTTCCATTAACCACCCTAATTACTGAAAATATCTCATTTGTTTAATTCATGTTTAGGTCACTATGATTTATTGACTATTATTAAGAAGAATGAAAATGGATGTTTATACCTTATGTTCACACCTTCTGTAAAAACATTACTATTTAGATATATATACCCATGTGTAGGGATAGGCAAGGTGTCCTTCACTAAAGGTCTTTACCTTAGAAAATGTCCGCCACAGCCTTGCCTTGTGCCTATATCCATTGGATGTGAGAAACCTTGATTTGCATCTTATAAGTGAATATTACTATATGTACCCTTCATACACAACTATGTGATGTGGTTTATAGAACATGAATATGTCATAAACATGATGATATTACCTTTTTTGGGCCATTTCCACACAGGCCTTATTATATGTTTGAACAATATTAGTGTACTAAAACACCCTTCACATGGATGTGGATGACAATTATATGGTAAATAACAGAGGACAAGATTTATGGTGAACTATAAGAATATTTTTTTTTTTTCTTGGATGAGGGGGCTGAGGAGACTGGAGTGGATTTCCTGGTTCTCCTGGTTTGGGAAGCGTCAGATGATTCTGCTGGAGTGCGGGCCACAGAGGAAAGGCTGGAGACAGTGTCCTGCTGGTGTGTGACGTGCTCAACCAACACACCCAAGAGTTGGTTTTGTTCCCGCCATCTGTTGTCAATCTGCATATCAGAAATAACTCTCATCATCTGCGACTGGTTTTGTACTATACCACTTAATGATGCTGCCATGTCCGTCTGCAGCTCTATGGTACGCTGGAGTAACCTCTGTTGGCTCCTGTGAAACCTGTGTTGGCTTTTTTGTCTGCTCTTGCAGCTTGTTATGAGCCTCCTCTGGAGTAAAATATATTCTTCGCCCAGGGGAGAATACAGTGGATCTACAGGCTCATGAGCAGCAGTGATTGTAGGTGCAGGTTCAGCTCTATCTGCTGGTGCATCATGGACAACTTCAGCTGCTGGTGCTTCAGGGACAACTTCAGCTGCTGGTGCTTCATGGACAACTGCAGCTGCTGGTGCTTCATGGACAACTGCAGCAATATGCTCATCTGAGGATGGTGGAGCTCTCCCAAGGGAAGCGGATGGTGGAGCTCTCCCAAGGGAAGCGGATGGTGGAGCTCTCCCAAGGGAAGAGGATGGTGGAGCTCTCAGGCTGGATTGGTAGTCCCATTGACGACTAGTGTGTGACCACTCAGCCTGTCCAGTTTGCATTTCCTGCAACATCCCCTGTGTGTATAAACCATGACTGGCCTGATATTGTGTTGGGGGGTAAAGACATGGACCCTTCGTGGCTGACTTGGCTCCCCCTCAAAGCCAAAAGGATATTCCTCAGGCCAGGTATCTTGCCAGGGGTCATATGCCAATGGTGGTGGCATCACTTCTGGGTCCTCAATGGAGGCAATCCAACCCTGCTCATGCCTGGGAGCATACTGTCCATGTTGCTGCCTGAAGACTGGTGGTGGAGGTGGCTGCATGGCTTTCACTAGTGGTGGAGGTGGCTGCATGCCTGTTTGCAACCTGGTGACAGGAGGTTCTGTGGAGGAGTCAAATGATGAGAGGGATTAGTACAGTCATATATATGTCCATGTGGGCATACAATGTACATTGATACATGCTAGGGACAATACTCATTCTCATGTCAAACTGTATAACATGCATGTGCACAATGTGATCTGTGATATGAGGGATTTTAATATGCACAGTTTCCAGGTATGTGTTTCATACAATAGTTATGTGTACATGTCAGTGATGGAGAAAATGTGTTCTTTAAGTGTCACTATGGTCACACAATTTACTTTAGCCTGATGTAGGCACAGAACCTGCTTTCTGAGCTAAAAGTATTGTGATGGCTATAGTGTCCATTTACTGAAAATTCAACAAGTGGCTTGTGGCCTGTGTTACTCTGAGACATGTTAGTATTGCACTATTCCACCTCATATCATGAATTGCATTGTGTTAAGTAGCAATAATGTCAAATATAATTGTAGATGTTTTTGTTAGTAGGCCAAATACCATGCTCCTCATTGTGTACATGAATGTGTGACATTAAAGGATGTTATATCTCAAATACATATAATACTGGTGTTTTTTGGATTGTTACTCACCAGCATGAGGTGCTGTGGTTGTGGCCCCTGAGTCACGAGCCCCTGGAAGTCCACAGACTACTGTGATACTCAGGGAGCTGCATATCATCTCCTGCAAGGTGTTGTGTTCGGCTTATAGGGGTGGTCCACCGCCTGTTCCCCTCTGGTGCATGGCTTCCAGCCCCATCTTCTCTTTCACCCGCCTCTTACAATCGTTCCACCTTTTTTTAAGTCCCTCGACAGTCCTCTGCGGGGCCACACTGTTTACAGCTTCCTCTACCACCAACCATACTGCCTTACGCCTTCGGGCAATGCCTTTGCCCTTCTCCTGGCCAAAAAGGGCACTGTGGTTGTCCATGATGGCCTGGACTAGCGCAACATTCTCATCAAATGAGAAATTTGGGCATCTCATGCGCTCATCCTCTGTCGCCACCTGGCTTTCTCCCTGGGATGTCCCTGGTGTGGATTTCTCCCTATCCTCTCCCTCCTCCCCCCTTCTGTCCCCATGTGCACTCTCTGTCCCTCTTCTAAGTGTGCCTGGTCTCTGGGCATCTCCCCTCCCATCATCCCTTCTAACTCTCCGTCTCCCCACTCCACTAACTCCCTGATGGGGACCCCACTGCTCCTCCTGTTTGCTACAATACTCCTCTCCCTGCAACTCTGATCCCCTCCTCCCCTCCACCCTACCTCTCCCTGCCATCTTCACACTACACACACTCACACTCACTCCCATTTCAATCACACACAATCACAACCAAACACTCAGCCTATCACACTGTAAAATTGAAATAAAATGTATGAGGTGTTAGAAAAAAAAAGTGTTGTGTATTTTGTATATGTATGTATGCAATATGTGTGCAATATGTAAAAATAAGTGTAAGTAAATGTACAAGCTTACCCAAACAACAATCCGACTTAACTAACTATTATGTTGCACGTCTCTCACTTCTCTCACTGTAGTGTGCTGTAGCTCAACGAACCATCCAAACACACGGAAGAACATGGCGGCTGTGCATGGGTTTATATATGACTTTTGAATAGCGTAATTACGTTGCGCATTTTTAGATGGAGTCACAGGTACTTTGTGCGAGGGTTAACCTAATTTGCATAAAACTACACTTTATTGAGACTTTACATGGACAAAATACTGGCGTAGGTACTTGCGACAGCTAAAATGTGCATTTGTGCACTTTTCGGAACAACGCCAGTTTGTCTTACTTACGCCACTTTAGCATGTGACGGCGCAGTATATTGGATAGCCTGATGTGCGAGGTGAAATTACGGGCGGCGCGGGTTCCTTCGCTTTCACCGAAAACTACGCCGTTTATCGGATCGTGCCCCTGGTGTCAAACATTAGGAGTTAGGTGTCAGACATTAGTAGTCAGTGTGCTGCAGTGTGGGAGTTCCCCTGGACCTGGATAGCAAGATGAATACCCCAGAATGATGCCATTTGAATGACATCTGCACAAATTTGCCAATATCTTATGATTTTAACAGGTCATAATGCGTATTAAAAGGGTTAAAGGATGTCTGTGTGCATACTGTGATCTATCCCTTCAACACTATATTTTGGTGTACATGTTATGTTTCACCAGAAATGATTGTGCAATGTTAAATGCCAACAGCTTATTAAAAAATTCCAAAACAATCCATTAAATATCAAAGCCATTCTTTTATATTTTTGGCATATGGTGAACTATCCCTGTTCAGTTGTTTATATACTAGAAGTTAAAGTGTATATATATATATAATTTTCAAATTGTGGAAATCATTACCTAAGCAGATAGTAAATGCCAACATTACACACACTGATAACCATGGCTGCAGACAATCAGTCCTCAATCTTGAGTCGTAGGAGAAATATTTTGAAGCTGGGTACAAGCAGAAGCAGCTATATCTCATCAAAAAAGCTTCCGCACTCAACCGTTGAAAAATAAATGTCCTTTATTCAAAGCTGCTTTAAAAACAATCTAGTACACAAGGCGATGACTTGTCCATGTACAAGTCACCTCCTTGTGTACTAGCTTGTTTTTAAAGCATCTTTGAATACATGACTTTTATTATTTCTTCTAGTGGTTTTAACATGAGTGCAAACTACCGTTACACTTATAATCTAGCCCTATATAAGCTTCCACTTTTAGTTAGTTTTGGGAAAACTTGTTGGGCCTATGGTTCTTATCTGCCATGAGAATCCATGATTCTATATTTCTATTTTAATGGCAGCACAAAAGTAATAGTACTGTGTTCTTTATGTTTGTATTATAAGTTGATGCTTACATTTTGTGCTTGTATACTATTAAAAATATTGCTTTCTTATTTAATGCCTGGCATAACTTTTTGTTATTGTGCATTCAAGTGCATCTTGAAATGCTATAGAAATACATAAAGGCAAGGTGAGTCAAAGCTTAATACAAAAAGGTTCAATAAGAAAAAAAGGCACTATGTATTGTTGAAGGGATATAGATATAAAACAGAAGAGGGTGGGAAGGGAAAGGGTCAAAGGTGTATGTACATGTGAATGTGTGTATATATGTCTATGTATGTGCTACTTCTAATATGTATAACATACATGGAAAGTGTATAGTAAAAGTTATGCAGTAGATTAATTTATTGTAGGCCCTACTAGAAATCTATTACCAGAGGGAAATAATGTGCAAAATTGGCTTAAGACTTCTGCTGTATTAAAACATAATTCCTTTAACATGCATCATAAATATTAAAGGGACATTAAACACTTTGAGATGGTAATATAAAATGATAAACTGTATATATTAAAACAACTCTGCAATATACTTTCATTATTTATTTTGTCCCATTTTCCTGTAATTCAATTATGAAGTTGATAGCATTTCAGATCCTGTTAGAAATGGAAGTGCAAAACACTGTTATATTCCACACAGCCATTGGATGTGCACTCTAGTAACCTATGTATAGCTGTCTCTAATTGGCCACAGCAGAGAAAGTAACCTAAGTTACAACATGGCAGCTCCCATTGTTTTATAGACATTAAGGGCTATATTGCAAGTGGAGCTCTAAGCTAACAGGCAAATTTGCCCATTTGTGGGCACGATAACTAAATTACATTACATTACAAGTGGCTGGTTATTGCTGCCACAAGCTTACGGTAGCAATTAGTTCTTAGAAAATTAACAAAAGATCCAATCATATACATATATATTTACACTTTTCTGCCCATCAGTGCATGACTTACCCCCTCCACTTTTATTATTTATTATTATTATTGGTTATTTGTAGAGCACCAACATATTCCGCAGCACTGCGGTTGGTTCTCTGCCGTGAATATCAGCACAAGAACGAGGCTCCCATTGAAGCCTATGGAAGCACATGCTCGTGAGTGCAAAGCATTGTGCTTCAATTCAAATACCAGCGCACATTTGCATGCATTGGTATTAGAAGTGAAGCACAAATATTGTGCTTGCAAAAGCGCAATTTTGTGCTCCCCTCGTAATCTGGCCCTTAGGATTTAATGTCCCTTTAACCATTGTTGTGTAATACCAGAACAAAATAGGCACGTGGTATAAATAGCAAACAAGCAACCTTAACCCTTATTATTGCTTGTATATTTGCACTTGCTTGTAATTCATCCCTAAGACAGGTGAAATAATAAATGTATACATTATATTTAAGATATTTGTTTCTTTGTCTTCAATAAAATCTTAATGAATCCATTTTATGTTCCCATAGACCTCAATGTAAATATATATGTATATGCTTATAAACATATATATGTATGTGCTAATATGTGTATATACACATTTTAACACATAAATATATATGTATATAAGCATATACATTTCAATTTACTAATTGCTGCCTTCACTGCGCTATTTACCTCTTCGCTGTGCAGGGTTCTGTTGCCGCCTGTGATATTTTGCACTCCACCTGTAATCTAGCCCTTAGTATTTAATGTCCTTTTAAGGACTTATGAATGGCTTTTTTTAATAATCTATTTTTAGTAGATATATGTAAACACTGTACAGAATGGTTTTTACTTCTAATATGATATGTTTGTTGTGGATAATATAATAACAAATAAGCACTATATAGATGTCTTTTGTTTATAATGCAGCCCCCAACTAATAAGTGTTTTTTGAATTGTATGTGTTTAGTACAGAATATACTGCACAATTTAATGACATAACTAAGATTCTTAGAAAGAACCTACATATCCTTGCTGGTGATACTTTATTATATAATGTAATAAAAAGGTTGCAAATTTGTAGCAAAAAAATGTACTTAAGCTACTATGTTGTCCCCCAGCCAGGTTACAAGTACTCCACCTATGACAGCTAATTGGCTTATAAAGAAAGGCAACTATAAATGTTGTAGTAGATCTTGTAATCTGTGTGAGTTGTTGAAAACACAAAATAGATTTAAAAGCAATGTTGATAGAAAGACCTATGAAATTCATTTCTATGCTTATTGTAAAACTTCCTATGTTGTTTACCTACTGCAATGCAACTTATGTGGCATCGAATACATAGGAAAAACATCATGTGAATTGAGAAGCAAAGTTCTTGAACATGTGAATGATGTAAACAATTACTATAAAGACTCTACAGCAGAACAATAGTTTAATGTGGGTTACATTTTACTAACATTGCTAATATGAATGTCAGCACAAATGATTGATAAAGCAGTAGAGACATCTAGGGGTGGAATCCAAATGTCTTGACAAAGTCTGTGTGAACATGGATGAAATGCATAGATGGGATTGACGAATACAAGCTGTACCTGAATCTCCAAAAGCCTTGTTGTCTATGGCACTATAGACGGCTCTGACCATTGCATTTAAGGCATTTTATACATATTTTTCTAGTAAGTGCAATTATGTGTGTGTGTTTCATATTAAAAGTTTTTTTACTTTCAATCAAGGTTGTTCTCTGTGCTCTTGATTTCAGGGGTGTATAAAAAAAGATTAAAAAGAGTTTTATTGGATTTTCAAAATACAAACTAGGATACCCAAAGGGATAAACTTAGAATGGGATATAAGTTATTTCATAGACACTTGAGTGAGCAATACATAGAACATAGTACATCTCCTTTTTTAGAATCAACTAGAGATTTCAATTATTTTGAACTGAGTGAAGAATTGTATTATTAGTGTGCCAATTAATAGAGTGTAATTTATACCAAAGTTAAAAAAAAAAAAAAAAATTCAAATCAATTAAATAGACTCATAGGCCTCTAGTTATCAACGTGTCTACTTACCTGCCATCGCCGGCCCCAATACGCCCGCCTAAGCTCACCTAACATCGCCGCCGCAGACCTGAATACGCTCGCCAAAGTTATCAATAAAGCTGTCAAAAAGCCGCGCACCAAGTACGGGGTGATGAGCAGTGGACTGTGATAGTTATCACTCATCCGATCTTGTTGCTCTTCGGCTTTTTTCCCAGCTTTATTGCTAGCCTGTCACTAAGAACCCACACTAAACTACACTGTTCTACCCCCTATACCGGCGCCCCGGAGCCCCCCGCAACTAAATAAAGTTATTAACCCCTAAACCGCTGCTCCTAGACCCTGCCGCAACTCTTATAAATGTATTAACCCCTAAACCGCCGCTCCCGGACCCCGCCGCCACCTATATTAAACTTATTAACCCCTAATCTGCCCTCCTACACTGTCGCCACCTATATTAAACTTATTAAGCCCTAATCTGCCCCCCTACACTGTCTCCACCTATAATAAATTTATTAACCCCTATCCTGCCCCCCCTACACCGCCGCCACTATAATAAAATTATTAACCCCTAAACCTAAGTCTAACCCTAACCCTAACACCCCCCTAACTTAAATATTAATTAAATACATCTAAATAGTATAACTCTTATTAACTAAATTAATCCTGTTTAAAACTAAATACTTACATTTAAAATAAACCCTAATATAGCTACAATATAAATAATAATTATATTGTAGCTATCTTAGGATTTATTTTTATTTTACAGGCAAATGTCAATGTATTTTAACTAGGTACAATAGCTATTAAATAGTTATTAACTATTTAATAGCTACCTAGTTAAAATAAAGAGAAATTTACCTGTAAAATAAAAACTAACCTAAGTTACAATTACACCTATCACTACACTATAATTAAATAAATTATTCCTATTTAAAACTAAATACTTACCTGTAAAATAAACCCTAAGATAGCTACAAGTAGCTATTTTAGGATTTATATTTATTTTACAGGCAACTTTGTATTTATTTTAGCTAGTTAGAATAGTTATTAATTAGTTATTAATTATTTAATAACTACCTAGCTAAAAGAAATACAAAATTACCTGTAAAATAAATCCTAACCTAAGTTACAATTAAACCTAACACTACATTATCATTAAATTAATTAAATAAATTACCTACAAATAACTACAATTAAATACAATTAAATAAACTAACTAAAGTACAATAAATAAAAAAAATAAGTTAAAACAAATTAAAAAAAAAAATAAGTTACAAACATTTCAAAAATACTACAACAATTTTAAGCTACTTACACCTAATCTAAGCACCATAATAAAATAACAAAGCCCCTTAAAATAAAAAAATGCTCTACCCTATTCTACATTAAAAGGTTAACAGCTCTATTACCTTATCAGCCCTTAAAAGGGCCTTTTGCGGGGCATGCCCCAAGGAAATCAGCTCTTTTGCCTGTAAAATAAAAATACAACCCCCCAACATTAAAACCCACCACCCACACACCCCTACTCTAACCCAAACCCCCCTTAAATAAACCTAACACTACCCCCCTTAGGATCATCCTACCTTTAGCCGTCTTCAGCCAGCTGACCACCGATGGAACAGAAGAGGACATCTGCAGCGGCTGAAGTCATCATCCAAGGGATGCTGAAGAAGTCTTCCATCCGATTGAAGTCATCATCCAAGGGGCGCAGAAGAAGTCTTCCATCTGATTGAAGTCATCATCCAAGGGGTGCTGAAGAAGTCTTCCATCCGATTGAAGTCATCATCCAGGCGGCGTCTTCAATCTTCATCCATCCGGAGCGGAGCGGAGCCATCTTTAGACGAGCCGACACTGAGCCATCTTCTTCCACCGACGACTTCCCGACGAATGATGGTTCCTTTAAGTGACGTCATCCAAGATGGCTTCCCTCAAATTCCGATTGGCTGATAGGATTCTATCAGCCAATCGGAATTAAGATAGGAAAAATCTGATTGGCTGATTTAATCAGCCAATCAGATTGAAGTTCAATCCGATTGGCTGATCCAATCAGCCAATCAGATTGAGCTTGCATTCTATTGGCTGATCGGAACAGCCAATAGAACGCAAGCTCAATCTGATTGGCTGATTAAATCAGCCAATCAGATTTTTCCTACCTTAATTCCGATTGGCTGATAGAATCCTATCAGCCAATCGGAAATTCGAGGGACGCCATCTTGGATGATGTCACTTAAAGGAACCGTCTTTCGTCGGGAAGAAGATGGCTCCGCGTCGGCTCGTCTGAAGATGGCTCCGCTCCGGATGGATGAAAAATGAAGACGCCGTCTGGATGATGACTTCAATCGGATGGAAGACGTCTTCAGTGCCCCTTGGATGATGACTTCAATCGGATGGAAGACTTCTTCAGCGCCCCTTGGATGATGACTTCAATCGGATGGAAGACTTCTTCAGCACTCCTTGGATGATGACTTCGGCCGCTGCGGATGTCCTCTTCTGTTCCATCGGTGGTCGGCTGGCTGAAGACAGCTAAAGGTAGGATGATCTTCACGGGGGTAGCGTTAGGTTTATTTAAGGGGGGTTTGGGTTAGAGTAGGGGTATGTGGGTGGTGGGTTTTAAAGTTGGGGGGTTGTATTTTTATTTTACTGGCAAAAGAGCTGATTTCTTTGGGGCATGCCCCGCAAAAGGCCCTTTTAAGGGCTGGTAAGGTAATAGAGCTGTTAACTTTTTATGTAGAATAGGGTAGGGCATTTTTTATTTTGGGGGGCTTTGTTATTTTATTAGGGGGCTTAGATTAGGTGTAAGTAGCTTAAAATTGTTGTAATATTTTTGAAATGTTTGTAAAATTTTTATTTTTTTTAACTTAATTTTTTTATTTTTTGTACTTTAGTTAGTTTATTTAATTGTATTTAATTGTAGTTATTTGTAGGTAATTTAGTTAATTTAATGATAGTGTAGTGTTAGGTTTAATTGTAACTTAGGTTAGGATTTATTTTACAGGTAATTTTGTATTTCTTTTAGCTAGGTAGTTATTAAATAGTTAATAACTATTTAATAACTATTCTAACTAGCTAAAATAAATGCAAAGTTACCTGTAAAATAAATATAAATCCTAAAATAGCTACAATGTAATTATTAATTACATTGTAGCTATCTTAGGGTTTATTTTACAGGTAAGTATTTAGTTTTAAATAGGAATAATGTA
The DNA here is from genome assembly GCF_027579735.1 of Bombina bombina. Lineage (NCBI taxonomy): Eukaryota > Metazoa > Chordata > Amphibia > Anura > Bombinatoridae > Bombina > Bombina bombina. The sequence goes on along the minus strand of NC_069503.1, from coordinate 787,097,554 downwards.
TTTAATGATAGTGTAGTGATAGGTGTAATTGTAACTTAGGTTAGTTTTTATTTTACAGGTAAAATTCTCTTTATTTTAACTAGGTAGCTATTAAATAGTTCATAACTATTTAATAGCTATTGTACCTAGTTAAAATATATTGAAATTTGCCTGTAAAATAAAAATAAATCCTAAGATAGCTACAATATAATTATTATTTATATTGTAGCTATCTTAGGGTTTATTTTGCAGGTAAGTATTTAGTTTTAAATAGGAATAATTTAGTTAATAAGAGTTATAATATTTAGATGTATTTAATTAATATTTAAGTTAGGGGTGTTAGGGTTAGGTTTAGACTTAGGTTTAGGGATTAATAATTTTATTATAGTGGCGGCGGTGTAGGGGGGGCAGGATAGGGGTTAATAAATGTATTATAGGTGGCGGCAGTGTAGGGGGGCAGGATAGGGGTTAATAAATGTATTATAGGTGGCGGCGGTGTAGAGGGGGCAGGATAGGGGTTAATAAATTTATTATAGGTGGCGGCGGTGTAGGGGGCAGGATAGGGGTTAATAGGTATTATGTAGGTGGCGGCGGGGTCCGGGAGCGGCTGCTTAGGGGTTCACATATTTATTATAGTTGCGGTGGGGTCCGGGAGCGGCGGTTTAGGGGGGAATAACTTTATTTAGTTGCGGCAGTGTAGGGTGCGGCAGATTAGGGGTTAATATCTATAATGTAGGTTGTGGCGGGGTCCGGGAGCGGCGGTTTAGGGGGTAATAAATGTATTTAGTTGCGGCAATGTAGGGGGGCAGATTAGGGGTGTTTAGACTCGAGGTACATGTTAGGATGTTAGGTGCAGACATCTCCCATAGGAATAAATGGGATGTCGGGCAGCAGCGAACATGAACTTTCACTATGGTCAGACTCCCATTGATTCCTATGGGATCCGCCGCCTCCAGGGCGGCGGATTGAAAACCAGGTACGCTGGGCCGGAAAAGTCCTGAGCGTACCTGCTAGTTTTTTGATAACTAGCAAAAGTAGCCAGATTGTGCCGAACTTGTGTTTGGAACATCTGGAGTGATGTAAGAATTGATCTGTCTCGGACTGAGTCCAGCGGATCGAAGCTTACATCACAAAATTTTGCCGGGCAGCAGGGCTTGATAACTTAGGCGAATCAGCCTCGACACAAATGCGTTGCGGAATTCCAGCGTATTTGAGGTTGACGGCTTGATAACTAGAGGCCTAAGGGTTAGATTACAAGTTGAATGCAAAATATCGCTTCCGCGAAAGCAATTTTTGCGCTCAACTGAGTAATACCAGTGCACACACAGATGTGTGCTGGTATTACAAGTTAGGTGCAATGCAAACATGACCTCGTGTTCACATGACACGGAAGCATTGCGCTGATGAAAGCACGCTTCCATAGGCTCAAATGGGAGCCTTGTTCTCATGCCATCAGACACGGCATGAGAACTAGTGCAGCAAAGGCGGTAAGTAGCACAGCAAATATAAATATATGTATATGAGTATATACATATATATTTATGTGTTAATATGTGTATATACACATTTTAACACATAAATATATATGTATATGTATATAGCAATGTAGAAAATAACTTTCTCCAACAGTGACAAAAACAATTTAATGAAGTTTTAGTGAAGTTTCGGGACAGCAACAGTCCCTTCCTCTGACCAATTAACAATGTGTGAAAACAGCCTTTAAATAGGCTCCAGAAAACACTCCCCTCAAGATTGACCAATCACGGCACTCAATAAACAAACAAACGAACAGAGTTGGTGATGGTCATTCCACCAATCAACTTCCTTCTTTCATTCACAACTAATGCTTCATCCAAACGTCATTGTGGCTGACGCCCCCTATCACTAGGGACGCCCAGTGCGATCGCAAAATAAATGAAAGAGTTTGACTATCAAGTGAACTCATGGCAATACCATCTTGACGTTCAGCGTGACATCAACACCCGCTTCGGGATCATATACCTAATACAAGAGTGCTTACACTTGGATCCAATGTCAGACCATACTGTCAAACCCTGTCAGTTATATGTAGAAACCAAATCCTATCAAACAAAATGAAATAAACTAAATGGTGAGATTGACATAATCGTCTTGTTCAATCAATGATCTGCCTATGTGATATTCCACATAACGTAAAAGTAAACAGATTGGCGATATTTGGCCAATCACAGAACGTGAATAGGCAAGCATGAATGAATAAAGGCATGTCTTGGCTATTAAGTCATTTGGATACGCTGTCCGTGACAAGTGGGCGTATCAGACACCATAGAAAGCTCATAACTCCAAAATAAACAAAGTGACAAGATTTAGCCAATCATAAAACCTAAGAGAACTGACATTGATTAGTAATGGCGTATCCAGTCTTATACACTCATTTTTATAGGTAACCCGCGATCAGTGGGCGTATCAGACTCCACAGTAAACAAACCATTGCGCCTGCACAACGAGTGTCTCCACACACTCGAATGCTAAAAACAATCTGTGTTAAACAAAGGACCATGCCCTGTTTTAGTCAACCAGACCAGGCTGGTATATATATATATATATATATATATATATATATATATATATATATTTAGAGGGAACACACAGTTCACATAGACCGCTATGTAAAGGCACTTTTCAGTGCCATTTCTTTTTCTAACACCCCACACCCACCACTTTTAAACCCTAAAAACTGCCTAGTGCAGTAGTTTTTTTATAAAAAAAAAATTAAGATCCTTTATTGTGGGGGCATTTGGGGCACTTTTAGAAAATTAACCAGAAATCTGATCTCTGGTTAATTTTCTGAGCGCTAATTGCTACCAGGAGTCACAGTAGCTATAACCAGCCACTTATAATTGCTGGTTATTTATTTCATGCCCGTAAATGTTTAAACTTGTCTGTTAATGTGCATGCGATAAATTAGTCACACAGCGAATCCGTGTATTTTTCGCATTTTGCATAGCGCTGCCATTACAAGTTTGCAAAAAAAACTTACTTAACGCGTGTGTTTTGCTGCATACTGCAAACTATCGCCATCACATTGTTGCATTCCCCATTAAAGTCTATGGAGAAAAATAAGTACAGGGAGTGCAGAATTATTAGGCAAGTTGTATTTTTGAGGATTAATTTTATTATTGAACAACAACCATGTTCTCAATGAACCCAAAAAACTCATTAATATCAAAGCTGAATAGTTTTGGAAGTAGTTTTTAGTTTGTTTTTAGTTATAGCTATTTTAGGGGGATATCTGTGTGTGCAGGTGACTATTACTGTGCATAATTATTAGGCAACTTAACAAAAAACAAATATATACCCATTTCAATTATTTATTTTTACCAGTGAAACCAATATAACATCTCAACATTCACAAATATACATTTCTGACATTCAAAAACAAAACAAAAACAAATCAGTGACCAATATAGCCACCTTTCTTTGCAAGGACACTCAAAAGCCTGCCATCCATGGATTCTGTCAGTGTTTTGATCTGTTCACCATCAACATTGCGTGCAGCAGCAACCACAGCCTCTCAGACACTGTTCAGAGAGGTGTACTGTTTTCCCTCCTTGTAAATCTCACATTTGATGATGGACCACAGGTTCTCAATGGGGTTCAGATCAGGTGAACAAGGAGGCCATGTCATTAGATTTTCTTCTTTTATACCCTTTCTTGCCAGCCACGCTGTGGAGTACTTGGACGCGTGTGATGGAGCATTGTCCTGCATGAAAATCATGTTTTTCTTGAAGGATGCAGACTTCTTCCTGTACCACTGCTTGAAGAAGGTGTCTTCCAGAAACTGGCAGTAGGACTGGGAGTTGAGCTTGACTCCATCCTCAACCCGAAAAGGCCCCACAAGCTCATCTTTGAAGATACCAGCCCAAACCAGTACTCCACCTCCACCTTGCTGGCGTCTGAGTCGGACTGGAGCTCTCTGCCCTTTACCAATCCAACACAGGGCCCATCCATCTGGCCCATCAAGACTCACTCTCATTTCATCAGTCCATAAAACCTTAGAAAAATCAGTCTTGAGATATTTCTTGGCCCAGTCTTGACGTTTCAGCTTGTGTGTCTTGTTCAGTGGTGGTCGTCTTTCAGCCTTTCTTACCTTGGCCATGTCTCTGAGTATTGCACACCTTGTGCTTTTGGGCACTCCAGTGATGTTGCAGCTCTGAAATATGGCCAAACTGGTGGCAAGTGGCATCTTGGCAGCTGCACGCTTGACTTTTCTCAGTTCATGGGCAGTTATTTTGCGCCTTGGTTTTTCCACACGCTTCTTGCGACCCTGTTGACTATTTTGAATGAAACGCTTGATTGTTCGATGATCACGCTTCAGAAGCTTTGCAATTTTAAGAGTGCTGCATCCCTCTGCAAGATATCTCACTATTTTTGACTTTTCTGAGCCTGTCAAGTCCTTCTTTTGACCCATTTTGCCAAAGGAAAGGAAGTTGCCTAATAATTATGAACACCTGATATAGGGTGTTGATGTCATTAGACCGCACCCCTTCTCATTACAGAGATGCACATCACCTAATATGCTTAATTGGTAGTAGGCTTTCGAGCATGCATAAAGAGGATGATGTGGTCAAAATACTCATTTGCCTAATAATTCTGCACTCCCTGTAGATCAAAAAACTGACACCCTACCATAAGCAAAGTATCTAAATACATATATTAACCCCGAAACCACCACCCCCTCACATTGCAAACTCTAAATACATTTATTAACCCCTAAACTGCCACCCCCACATTGCAAAGTATTAAACATAACTAAACCCCTTAACCTAATAACCCCTAACCCCAATTAAAAGACATCAATTTAATTACAAATATACTAACTACCTTAAAAAAGTTACCTGTAAAAGCAAATTAAAACCTAAGCTTCAACTAAAAAAAACTAACATTACATAAATTTTCTTTTTACAAGAAATAAAAATCCTACACTACAAAAATAAACCTACATTACAAAAATTAAAAACCCTATTACAGAAAATAAAAAACAAATGATCCAAAATAAAAAAAAATATTCCTATTCTAATACCGATAAAAAAAAAAAAAAATACCAAAGCCAAAATAAAAATAAAACCTAATCTTCAAATAAACTACCAATAGCCATTTTAGGCATTGCCCTAAAGCTACAGGTATTTTGCATAAAAAAATAAAACAATTACCCGCTAAAATTATAACTCCCACCCCCCAGCTCCCCCCCCAAAAAAATAATAATCTCCCCATTCCCCCGAAAAGGGCATTTGGATGGGCATTGCCCTTAAAGGGACAGTCTACACCAGAATTGTTATTGTTTTAAAAGATAGATAATCCCTTTATTACCCATTTCCCAGTTTTGCATAACTAACACAGTTATAATTAGATATGTGCATGGCAAAAAAATTTGGTTCGGATCGATTCAGAATTTTTCGAATTTCGGTTCGGATCGATTCGAATTCGGAAAATTTATAATCGATTGGGTTCAGATTTGTTTCGGATTCATTCGGATTCGAAGAAATTCGTCTGGATTCGGTTTGATTTGGTTCAGAAATTTGGAATTTCGGTAAGTGTTAGGTGGGATTAGACTAGTATTATGTACTGTATATTAGGTGTAACCCATAGCAGAGTGATATAACCTAATATACTGTACAATACTATTGTAATCCATGGCCATCCGAATCTACCGAATAAATCCGAACTAATTTGGATTTATTCGGTAGATTCTGCAGTATTTGAATTCGGAAATTCGTATCGATCCGAATCCCGAATTTTACGAATTCGGACGAATTTCCGAATCGATCCGAAATGAATCGCACATGTCTAGTTATAATAATATACTTTTAACCTCTGTGATTATCTTGTATCTAAGTCTCTGCAAACTGCCCCTTTTTTCAGTTCTTTTGACAGTCTTGCAGTCTAGCCAATCAGTGCCTGCTCCCAGATAACTTCTCGTGCATGAGCACAGTGTTATCTATATGAAATACGTGAACTAACACCCTCTAGTGGTGAAAAACTGTTAAAATGCAATCTGAAAGAGGTGGGCTTCAAGGCCTAAGAAATTAGCATATGAACCTCCTAGGTTAAGCTTTCAACTAAGAATACCAAGAGAACAAAGCAAAATTGGTGATAAAAGTAAATTGGAAAATTGTTTAAAATTACATGCTCTATCTGAATCATGAAAGTTTATTTTGGCATAAACTGTCCCTTTAAAAGGGATTCAGTTATTTTGCTGCCCATTAAAAATAAAAAAGCCCTAATCTTTAAAAAAAATCCTGACACTAACCCCAAAATTGGTACTCACCAATGATGAAAGGCTGCGCTCCATCTTCATCCCTGTGACACTAAATCTTCATCCAACACGGGACCATCTTCTTCAATCTTCATCCGGTCGCAGTCCATCTTCTATCTTCTTCCTGGTGGCGGCTGTGAAGTCTTCTTCGAGGTCGGTGGCAACGTCTGTCCTCTTCAGAGCATCGACAGAGAGCTCCTCTTCATGCAATCTCCGGCCGCACACTGAAGATTGAATGCAAGGTACATCTTTTATATAGGGGTACCCTTGCATTCCTATTGGCTGAGCCAATAGAGTTTAATTGTAGTTTATGTGTGTAAGTCTACTTGGTAAGCTATTTGTGATGCATTTTGTGAAACTTTTTTTCCCCCGCAACACAAATAACTACAGTTTTTTGAGTGTGGAATGGATTGTTGAGGAAAAGACCATATCTTACACGGGAAAGACAAAACATGTAATTTGTAATAACAAATCTATGAACATTACACGTGCAAAGACCATATTGCGCAAAGAAAAGCCATACCGCGTGACTTGTAATCTAGATCTATGTGTGCAATATGTTTTTGAAATAATGTTTAATAGACAGTGTTAATATGAGTGTAACTATACTTTGTAATGTATTTTTAAAATGTTTCGTGAAATATTTTAGTTGCGGAAAGCTGTTAACTACAGCTCTTCGAGTGTGAAAAGGATTGTTGCGTAAAAGGCAATTGAATGCTCGCAATCATGATTTTTCAAGACTTGTAATATCAGGGCAATAAAAATAGCTTGCAAAAGACCATATCGCATGCAGAAAACACCTACCGCATGACTTGTAACCTTGCCCTTAGAGAGCTGCTTATTTCTTTTTTTGTATATTCTGCGGTTGGTTCCAACCGCATTGTGGCACTCAAAGTCTTACAGGGTACTGTAGTTTGCATCCAGTTCCCCACACTTCTAGTTGTAGTGACCAGCATAGGCCTTGAGTTGCTATCCTTTCAGATTTGTTAAGAAAGACTATCCCTTGTGAGTAGTGGGGAAGCTTATAAGATAATGCAGCTTAAAGTAAGTGACCGTGAAATGGATATGAGGTTTGTTTGTTCTTACAGCTAACAAGAGGAGGCTGCAAAGGCCATACATCTTAACTGAGGTCTAATAATGGCTTGTTTGTGATTTTTAAAGCCATGCATCTGAATGTAGGTCTAGTTTAAGCATATAGCTGGCAAGTGGGTTTAAGCATATATTTGCAATGTATCTGATCTGAGGCTTAGTTTTGGTATATAAATTAAATCGGGGGGGGGGGGGGGGGGGCATGAGCCATGCATCTGACCTGATTACTGGCATGAGGGGACTTGTATTTGCACAATACAACTGTCAAAAAATAAGAAAATAGTGAGAAAAAAAAAAGTGAGAAAATAAACATAATTTTTGTTATCTATTTATCAATACATGTATTAAATTCTGGCTACTATTAGTCACTAAGGATTATTATAAGTATTATTAAGGAAAAACGACAGTATAGTAGAGGAGCTTTTACAGACTCAAATCTGTTTTTATATTATTAATAGTGATGTAGCGAACCTAAAATTTTGCGTTCACGAACGGCGAATGCGAACTTCCGCAAATGTTCGCGAACCGGCTTCAATGGCCAGGTGAATTTTAAAACCCACAGGGACTCTTTCTGGCCACAATAGTGATGGAAAAGTTGTTTCAAGGGGACTAACACCTGGACTGTGGCATGCCGGAGGGGGATCCATGGCAAAACTCCCATTCAAAATTACATAGTTGATGCAGAGTCTGGTTTTAAGCCATAAAGGGCATAAATCACCTAACATTCCTAGATTGTTTGGAATAACGTGCTTTAAAACATCAGGTATGATGTTGTATCGATCAGGTAGTGTAAGGTAGATACAAATTACATAGATAAAAAGATGCAATTTACATTTGATAGATACAAATTACATAGATCAAAAGATGCAATATACATTTGATAGATATGAATTACATAGATCAAAAGATGCAATATACATTTGATAGATATGAATTACATAGATCAAAAGATGCAATATACATTTGATAGATACGAATTAAATGTATCAAAAGATGCAATATACATTTGATAGATACGAATTAAATGTATCAAAAGATGCAATATACATTTGATAGATACGAATTACATAGATCAAAAGATGCAATATACATTTGATAGATACGAATTACATAGATCAAAAGATGCAATATACATTTGATAGATACGAATTACATAGATCAAAAGATGCAATATACATTTGATAGATATGAATTACATAGATCAAAATATGCAATATACATTTGATAGATACAAATTACATGTATCAAAAGATACAATATACATTTGATAGATACAAATAACATAGATCAAAAGATGCAATATACATTTGATAGATATGAATTACAGAGATCAATAGATGCAATATATATTTGATAGATACGATTGATAGTTAGATAGATTCGATAGATAAATAGATAGAAATATAATTTCCCTGACAGAGTATAACAATAAGACATGTGGTCTGGGACCTGTGGTGTGTTAATTACTAAGTAGTACTATTCTTAGCAGTTTAATACCTGTTACTCCCCCTATCGGGGGAGGTCTATAAGGCCTTGATTTTCGGAACAGAGAGATGGAAGAAGATGCTTCAAATTATGATATGAGTGGTGGCACTGAGGATGGAAGTAGGCACAGTATATGTTGGGAGTCTGACACACAGGCTGGCACTAGTGGCAGGCAGGCCTGGCAAGTGGCAACTACAATTACATAACACTAGCAGACTGATGTAAAAAAAAAAAATAACAAAAATTTGCACTAATGTTACACCAGATATGAGTGGTGGCACTGAGGCTGGCAATGGCAGGCTGGCCTGGCAACTGCAATTAGATTACACTAGCAGACTGATGTAAACGTTTTTAATAAAAAAAATTACACTAATGTTACACCAGATATGAGTGGTGGAAAACAGAGCAATTAGGCACAGTATATGCTGTGGGCCTGACACACAGGCCTGATGGAAAATGAAATTAGATTACACTAGCAAACTGATGTAAAAGTTTTTTTTTTTAAATTTACACTAATATTACACCAGATATCAGTGGTGGCACAGAGCAATTAATCTCAGTATATGATGTGGGTCTGACACACAGGCCTAATGGAAAATGAAATTAGATTACACTAGTAAACTGATGTAAAAGTTTTTATTTTTTTAATTTACACTAATGTTACACCAGATATCAGTGGTGGCACAGAGCAATTAATCACAGTATATGATGTGGGCCTGACACACAGGCCTGATGGAAAATGAAATTAGATTACACTAGTAAACTGATGTAAAAGTTTTGTTTTTTTAAATTTACACTAATGTTACACCAGATATGAGTGGTGGCACCGAACAATTAATCACAGTATATGCTGTGGGCCTGGCACACAGGCCTAATGGAAAATGAAATTAGATTACACTAGCAAACTGATGTAAAAGTTTTTTTTTTTTAATTTACACTAATGTTACCCCAGATATGAGTGGTGGCACAGAGCAATTAATCACATTATATGATGTGGGCCTGACACACAGGACTGATGGAAAATTAAATTAGATTACACTAGCAAACTGATGTAAAAGTTTTTTGTTTTTTTTTAAATTTACACTAATGTTACACCAGATATCAGTGGTGGCACAGAGCAATTAATCACATTATATGATGTGGGCCTGACACACAGGACTGATGGAAAATTAAATTAGATTACACTAGCAAACTGATGTAAAAGTTTTTTGTTTTTTTTAAATTTACACTAATGTTACACCAGATATCAGTGGTGGCACAGAGCAATTATTCACAGTATATGATGTGGGCCTGACACACAAGCCTGATGGAAAATGAAATTAGATTACACTAGCAAACTGATGTAAAAGTTTTATTTTTTTTTAAATTTACACTAATGTTACACCAGATACGAGTGGTGGCACAGAGCAATTAATCACAGTATATGCTGTGAGCCTCACACACAGGCTGAAATGCAGGCAAATGCAATTAGATTACAAAAAAAAAGACTGAAGTTCTAGCCCTAAAAAGGGCTTTTTGGGGTGCTGTCCTTACAGCAGAGATTAGATGAGTCCTTCAGGACTGTAGTGGACACTAAATACACTAGCCTAGCTATCAATTTTCCTATAAAATCACCAGCAGCAGCACTAACCCTCCTCTCACTAAGAATGCAGAATCGTAATGAATCTAAAATGGCTGCTGCCCAGGAGCTGGGAGGGTCTGGGAGGGAGTGTCTGCTGCTGATTGGCTGAAATGTGTCTGCAGACTGTGAGATACAGGGTCAAAGTTTCCTCAATGATGACGAATAGGGGGCGGATCGAACATTGCATATGTTCGCCCGCCGCGGTGAAAGCGAACAAGCTAAGATTGCCGGGAACTGTTCTCCGGCGAACTGTTCGCGACATCACTAATTATTAATAGAAACAGGCCAAATATTGTCTTTTGCTTTATACCCTTATTCACTCGTCGTATGTTATATAACCATTAAAAACCGTTTAATTGTATAATCAACAAATGCATAACATGCTTACCTTGATTTTCTAATGAGCAGTAGATTTTTAAAAGCCACCAGCCAATCACAGACTTATATTCATATTTTGTGAACTAAGTAGAAGCTATTTTCTTCAAAATCATGCACATAAAATACTGTGAAATGTAAAAGTAGAAGTAAATCTATCTGAATCAGGAAAGTTTAATATTGAATTTCCTGTCCTTTTAATAATTCAACATGCATCATGATACTATGGGGCATATTTAACAATGTGCGAGAGGACATGATACGAAGTAGCATATCATGTCCGCTGCACATCACTGCACATCGTTAAATGCCGACAGCATACGCTGTCTGCATTTATCATTGCATCAGCAATTCTTGAGAAAAGATCTTTTGACAACTATAAGCTGATTTTGTGATAAATTATTAAATGTTAAAGTGTAATACATATGTATCAGTTGAGTAGCATTCCAAATTTCAATCTCAAATAGATTGATGCAAATGAAATAAAATAGCTATTTGAGGGTTTAGATGAGTTGAACTGCTGGGAAAGATATACATGAAACAAAATGTCAACAAAAAGACTTTAATAAAACAAGAGAAGCTAAAACTGAGAAATGGCCAAAGGTCAGGTACCAGGCTATCAGTCCAGTAACAATGAACCAATGAAAAAACAAGAGCAGAGTCCAGGAACAGGCCATAGGTTGGGTACTGTGAGATAAGTCCAGCAACTAGGTATCAAGGGATAAAGAAGAGCAGAGTCCAAGGACAGGCTAAAGGCATTTGCATTGCATGAAAGCATTGTGCTCCAAATGTAGCCTCATTCTGATGCCGTCATACACAGCACAAACCTAGCACAATGAAGGGGGTAAGTAGCACAGAGATGGGCAGCAAATGTAAATATATATGTATATTCCTTTATACATATATATTTATGTGTTAATTTGTGTATATACACATATTAACACATAAAGATATATGTATCTAATCATATAATTATATATTTACTGGGAAAACACAGTTCCCATAGACCGCAATGTAAAGGCACGTTTCAGTGCCATTTTTTTTCTAACACCCCTAAACCCGTTATCTTTAGTCCCTTATAACTGTTACTTTATTAAAAAATAAAAATGTTAATATTTTTTATTTTTTATTGAAGATTAAAACACTGAAATTTGAGGGTAATTGGGGGATATTTAGAAAATGAACCAGAGGTCTAAACAGGTGAATTTGCCCATTTGCGGGCATGCAATAAATTAGTGCTCCATTTGTTATCTAGCCCTATGGTTTTAATGCTTTTACATTACATAGAGAATTTATTTTATTATAGGAAAGTTGTAGAGTAGTTTTTCTCTCTATAGTTATGTTGTTACCTTGTCTTCTGCTGACATAAATTGGAGTTTGACAGAAATCACAACTGACTATTTTGTTGACAATTACAATTTTAAAACACAAGTGACAAAACAGTTTTTAAAATTCCACTTTAGTTCTTAAATGTTTTATTTGTTCAGAGACACAACAAAGTGGTGTAATGAACTTACACAACTTGGGTTTGCTAAATTATAAAGCATATCTTCGATCTTGCAAACCAACTGTTGGGAGATCTAAAAGTACTTGCCAACTTGTAAATTGTGCTTATAAATAACTCATTCTTCATCAAGTGTTTATTTTCTCACTCATTTCAAATTCCACAGTTCTCTGGAGCAGCAAATAACGTAAGAAAAGAAGAAAATATCAAAAATGTTTATTGGAATTAATCTCCAATTCAAAATATATTTGTAATAAAAATTTAAATACAAAGATGTATAGCTAAGATTTGAATTAATCTCAACTAATATTTGAGTTCATTACTTGTTTGTGCTATTTTTTCTTACCAATAAAATTAATAAAACATTGGTTAAATTCATTAATGCTTAATTCAGAATATAACTATCATAACCACCACAAGTGAATGTAGTGTACAATTTACTGCAATTAATTACTTCAAGGTAATTTAAAATAGCATAGGGAAAATATCAAATATTATAACATAATTGTTTAAAGATGTTTGTGTTTTAAAATATTAAGGCATTCAGGCCCATTTATCAAGCTCCGTATGGAGCTTGAAGGGCCGTGTTTCTGGCGAGTCTTCAGACTCGCCAGAAACACAAGTTATGAAGCAGCGGTCTAAAGACCGCTGCTTCATAACCCTGTCCGCCTGCTCTGAGCAGGCGGACAGGAACCGCCGGAAATCAACCCGATCGAATACGATCGGGTTGATTGACAGCTCCCTGCTGGCGGCCGATTGGCCGCGAGTCAGCAGGGGGCGGCGTTGCACCAGCAGCTCTTGTGAGCTGCTGGTGCAATGTTAAATGTGGAGAGCGTATTGCTCTCCGCATTTAGCGAGGTCTTGCGGACCTGATCCGCAGTGTCGGATCAGGTCCGCAAGCCCTTTGATAAATGGGCCCCATTGTGTTGTTTAACATGATAGCAGCTATTGACTTTTGAAATAAAGTAATATAATGACAAAACTTTTTAAAATGCACATAGGTAACTTTTTATGCCATAGCAGATGGAAAAAATGAAGCTCTGAGAAATGCCAACTTAATCTGACAAATATCAGGGGAACATTCTCTGATCTTCTCAGCATAATAGTATAGTGTATTTAGTTCTCTGAAACTAATGCCAACCAGGATATACTTTTCTTTTAAAGCAGCATAGCCTCTTTGAACTGATCTGAGTTTGCCAGATTTCAGGCGAAGGCCTAACAAGCAGTTTCTAACATCACCCCCCCCCCCCCGGCTTCCCCGGTAAAACAGAAGGATCTAACTCGCTCAAGTATACAGCTATAAACGATCGCTGGAGTGAATAAAAGCTATTTGATCACCTTTTCTACATATAACTATCCCTCAATGAAGTGTGGGCAGGAAGTCATGGCAGAGGACCCAGCCATGGTGGTAGCCCTTCTACAAAGATTTGAGCAGGTGATGATTGCTGGGTATAACCAACTGATGGAAAGTATACGTTCATAAAAACAGCACAGAGGTGTCAGGTTAAAAATCCCTTTATTTTAGAACATGGGGATCAAAGAGAACACAACGTTTCGGGGCGGTCCCCTTAATCATGTGATGTCATAGTACAGCCTTTAACCTTCCTTTATAGCATTGACAATTCATGTGTTTAATTACTCAATGAATAAATTAACTATGCTAGTATGGGCTGTAAAGTTAAACAAAGTCATAAAAACCACTTGTCATATAGAAAACATTCATAACAAACCTGTATACAAGATAGAAATTAAAAAAAGCTCACAAAGTAACTAATTTTATGATTACAACCATTGTCTGATTTTCTTATTGCACTAGCCAAAAATATCAAAGTGATGATACATTGTAAAATTCTTAACGCTTCAACCAACAACCAACTTTGCATGGATTGTAATCCTCAATACTCAAATAGCATTTTATTAGAATTCTCATGAATGCTAAAGAGGAACCCTAATATAACCAAAGAGACTCTAAAGAATTTCAATAAAACACTGACCAATCAATCTCTTTGAACACCAGTAGCAGCTCTGAATCATCAGCTTTTTCCCAGGAGGGAACGGATTCCGGTACCGACGGAGGGGGAGAAAACATCATCCCAGGAGGCGACAAGGGGAAAAAGACAAGAGTGGTATCCTTGCCACGACGGACCGGTCGGAAGAAGAAGGAAACCTAGTGGTGAAAATCTCTGACCAAGCACTAACGGAGGCAGAGCATAAGGTATTACAAAAAGGACTGTCATTTTGCCCAACCAAATCTTGTGACTTTTTTACATTATATCAAGACCTACACAAGTTTTTTAGGACGGTGAGACTCAAACATTGGCATAATAAATTTGGCAAGACAACAGGAGGTGGTGATACCACTGTTTGCACTGACACTGGTTTAAACATCAAGAGACTTGGACTTTATAATAAGAGTTCATTTTTTCCAAGTAATACACACGATGGGATTGAGACTTTTGAGAATTTGGTCCTTAATGATGTTGCTAAATTAAGGAATAAGTTACAGAAACCGTGCATGTCCAGAAAGGTGGGTCCTGTAAATTTCACCGCTGTGGAGCATCAAGCCCTTAAAGGATTGAGCAATAGACATGAGATTGTCTTAAAAGCAGCGGACAAGGGCGGTGCCACTGTGGTGCTAAATTTACAGGACTATAGGAGTGAGATTTATTCACAATTAAATGATGATAAAGTGTATAAGAGAATTGAATCCAACCCTGTGTTGAAGTTTGCAAAAGAGATTAAAGTTGTAGTTGATAATGCATTGAAATACGCTGTTATTAATAAAGACACGGCAACATTTTTGGTAGTGCAGGATCCTATAACACTATGCACTACCAAAAATACACAAATCCCTTAACAAGCCACCTGGTCGGCCTATTGTGGCGGGGACTGGTTCAATTTTTTCCAGGATTGCGGTTTTCCTGGACAGAATTTTACGCCCATATGTAGAACAGTCCAGCACTTTCATTATGGATACTGGTGATTTCCTGGATAAGTTGGGTAATTTGCAGATGTATACTGATAAGTTTATTTTATACTCTCTAGACGTCACCAGCCTTTACACCTCTATCACCCATGAGAGTCGCTTGGGGGCTACTAGATCAGTATTATATACCAGTGGCTTGTATACTGAAGGGCAAATTCATTTCCTTATGCAATTATTAGGGATAGTGTTATATAACAACTATTTTTTATTTGAGGATTCTTTTTTCTTGCAACTGCAGGGGACAGCCATGGGCTCCAATGTCGCACCCAATTATGCCAATATATTTATGAATTCCTTTGAGGAAAAATTTGTATTTGAGAATGAGGAATTTCGTCGGTGTGGCGCCGCCTGGTGGCGCTACATCAATGATATCTTTGGTGTTTGGGTTGGCGACGTTGGAGCCCTGGTATCATTTGTGGATGAACTCAATAGATCAACCACCAATATCAAATTTAAATTAACTTGGTCTGAAAGTAGGATAGATTTTTTGGATGTATCGGTAAGGAAACAAGGTAATGGTTTCTGTACAGACATTTATCAGAAAGAAACAGACAGGAACAGTCTTTTGAAATTTGACAGTGCTCACCAGCAACCACTTATAGCATCATTACCACGTAGTCAATTATTAAGAGTCAGGAAGATTGTCTCTGATGACAATATGGTTCCCCTTACATTATGAGAAATGGGGTCTAAATTCTTGGCACGTGGTTATCCTGACAGTTTGATTGACAAATTTACTGCAGAGGTATTAGCTATACCTAAGGAAAATCTTATTACTAAAAGGATTACCAAACAGAAGGATAAGCGATTGACCTTTGTCTCTCAATACTGTCAGGAGAGTAACCAAATAACAAAAATAATACGCAAACATTGGCATCTATTGGGACAATGCATGAAAGATATTGAGGAATTTAATTCCCCACCTATGCCAGCATTTAAGGGGAACAAGAACTTAAGGGACACATTAATAAGAGCTGATATTGGCGCTAGGAAAATCTCTAAACAAACTTACATTAGCGATAAAAATGTTGGATGTTTTCCATGCCTTGGCTGCATTAATTGCAGCTCAATAATTAGGGGTTCTTATTTCACCCATCCCCTAACAGGACATAAATTTAAACATAATTGGCACTATACATGTCTCGCATCTTATGTTGTCTATCTGATTAAATGCCCTTGTGGGCGTGGCTATGTCGGTGAGACCTCTAGGCGTATCAAGGATAGGATAACAGAACATAAGAGCAACATAAGATGCGGGAACATTAAAGCGCCTGTAGCAGCACATTTCTTGGAATTTGGACATCAAATTAATCAATTGCGATTTCAGGTAATTGAGAAAATTGATATTCCAAGACGTGGGGGCAACAGAGATTTGCTATTAAAACAGCGCAAGGTCTTTTAGATATTTAAATTGGACACCTTAGAACCAAAGGGACTTAACAAAGAGATTGATTGGTCAGTGTTTTATTGAAATTCTTTAGAGTCTCTTTGGTTATATTAGGATTCCTCTTTAGCATTCATGAGAATTCTAATAAGATGCTATTTGAGTATTGAGGATTACGATCCATGCAAAGTTGGTTGTTGGTTGAAGCGTTAAGAATTTTACAATGTATCATCACTTTGATATTTTTGGCTAGTGCAATAAGAAAATCAGACAATGGTTGTAATCACAAAATTAGTTACTTTGTGAGCTTTTCTAATTTCTATCTTGTATACAGGTTTGGTATGAATGTTTTCTATATGACAAGTGGTTTTTATGACTTTGTTTAACTTTACAGCCCATACTAGCATAGCTAATTGATTAATTGAGTAATTAAACACATGAATTGTCAATGCTATAAAGGAAGGTTAAAGGCTGTACTATGACATCACATGATTAAGGGGACCGCCCCGAAACGTTGTGTTCTCTTTGATCCCCATGTTCTAAAATAAAGGGATTTTTAATCTGACACCTCTGTGCTGTTTCTATGATTTGATGGTGGGCTTGGCAGTGGCCCACGGATGTGTCAGTTCCTCTGGTTATAGTGCTGGTTCCTGTTTGGACTTTGGAAAGTATACGTTCACCAGCCACAGAGGAAGGATGCATCCAAACCACAATCATCTGTGAGGGACTGTAGGGAAGCAGCTACAGAAAACTCAAACAGCCGATACTCCAGTGTCTGTTTAGAACGCTACTGTATCAAATAGGCGCATCGGGGAACACTTCACTGGTTCTCTGATGATCCCTGCACCGGAGAAGGCAGCCGGTCCACTAGAGCAGACATTGAGTCTTGTCCGTGGTCGAGTAGTGATTGGCACGGGCCCATTTACTGTGTTTGCAACTACCAGGGATTCTGTGTACTAGATTGGTGAACTGGAGTTACCTGCAGGAAACTTCGCTAGAGACCTTCTACTCCAACTTAGATGGCCCCCCTTAAGGAACAATTATCAGCATCTGGAAAATGGCATAACGCATATATTGGATATGAAACAGGTATCCCAATTGCAATGCAGCCTTGATGAATGTGGGGTGGGTTGATAAGAATCTCCCTAGCCACACTTAATGATAGACTCAGTGACAATGATTGTGTATAGTGTGGTTTGGGACAGATACTACAGAGACTTCCTTTGAGGACATAATTTAAATGCTGCCTTCACCATCAGAATTGTTCTCAGGTTTTGCGGTTAATCACTATACTAAAAGCCACTAAATGTTCATTATGGGTTAAGATGTTTTGTATCCCATAGGTTCCCAAGCATTTTCATATAAGCAGCATTATCCGGAGACTAAGTATACTCTTGAATTACTTTTCCCCTCACAGACTGACCTGAGTTAGCGATGTAACTCCTTGATCCACACCTGGACTGGCTGCAACATTTATAGATATGCAGAGTAGGGTAGCTAATGCTGCTATACGTACTTACGCATTTACTAAATAGTCAGCCTTTCCTTATGCTGCAAGACATTTCATACTCACTTTGTGATCCTAAAGATCGGCGTTCAAGCTACTTGCTCCGTATCATTGTAATTGGCCTGGAGTAGTAAAGTTGTCACATATAGACTTGTTGAGGTAGATATTGTTTAACTACACACCTTGTTTTTATAGGCACAAGAATGTTACTATGATGGTTTAATATGGTATGTACCTATCATATAACTAACAGTTTGTGGAGATTGCTGTTGTATCTAGGCTAGCATGGTTATAATGCCACAGTTTGCTCTATCTGAATGCTATCTGCTTTACCTGTATGTTGTTTCATATTGTTTATTCTATGTAATATTGGTGACATACGTGGCATACACATGCTGCAGTCCCTTTGGTCAAGCGGGCTTGCCCCTTTTCCCTCAGCCGGCAAGGGGGGTAGGGAGATATGTGCTATGGTTTTGAGGAGGGATGGTCAGCTCAAAATTTCCCTACTCCTACACATTTAATGGTATACACCCTTTGGTTGAGCTTAGAAGAAGTAGACCAGATTTTCCAGATATGATATATCAGACATTCCTCTAGTTTTGAGGAGGGTATTAGTGGTGTAAGATCCAGCTCCCATCAGAGTCATAGGGAACTAGCCCAAATCATAAGGATGTAGCATATATATACTCAGCAGTATATGTCATTGAGAGTAATGGTAAATGTGTATCCCTAAACTTTCTTTTACAATACCTAAACTGTACTTGGTGCAATGCCTCATCATATGCCATTTTGCACGGCATATAGTCATAACTACTGTTAGGTGTGCTTCACTTACTTACTCAGCTCCTACATTCCCAATGGACTCAAGTGATTTTATCTTAGTGCCCAGAACCTTTGGAAACTGCATAAATCATTTATTCGCTATTAAGTTTTACTTGAGCTCACAAGGACCCTCTGAAAAGTCAGAGGCTCTAGCACTACTTCTGGAATCTGCTAACCTGCAAAGTGCTAAACTATGATTTACTACCACCAGTAAATTTGTACTTTTTGCCTCACACAAAGGAACAGCAAATGTTTGCAGAAATTACGTATGTTTCACTATTGTTTTATATCTGCACCTGCTAAGTAGCTAGACCACCAAATGCTGTAAGCCACAGTAGATACACTTCGAGACCTTATAATCCTTCAGTCGCTGGACCTCTAGTATAAACTGAGCTCTTCATCATGCAATATTACAGATATATAGGTACTAGAAGTTCTGGGTTTACTACCGTGGGTTGAGGCCGCTTCTTCATGGATAATAACTATGTATATACACATACTAGTCCGATCACTTCTTACATCATGCATGCATATACAGCCTAAGTTTAGCCCTATAACACATTTACATACGAATCCTAATATAGGTTGGTAACATGCTTTAACCTCCACAATCAAGCCACACGCCCCCATATTGCTTCGAAAGATGTAGAAAATTATGTATTTAACATATAGCTTCATTCTAGCCTTATAATGCCCTATTATACAAAGATGTATGGTTGAGTTGACTCTGCTGTATAGCGGGACCTTGAAAGAGGTTCTCCAGATATTCTAGATTATCTGAGCTCTATATATTATTCACCATATATATTTTTGCTGTATTGCCCTTCATCATTATACTGTTCTCATAATGTTATCACTGTTTTATATTTTTCATTTGCTATGGTAACAACTCCTAATGTTCTTTATACTACAATTGTATTTATACAGTATCTTTTAAAGCAGTATTTACCCGCTGTTATACCCGCTATAAGCCATTGGACCTAACAAGGTCCTTGATATGACTAACATGTGCCAAAAGTCTTACCTATATGAAAAGGTCCATAAGTGGCCAGCTATTTAGTCTGTTATGATAACCTCTAAAATGATAAAATGAAGGTTTCAGAAATGTACTACTCATCAAATAATTTGTTCTTTACCTGTATCACTATATTGTACTGTATTATCTGAAAACTTGTCATCTGTACATTAAGACATTTTCTGCCATATGCGCAAAACCTTAATAAAAGATAGTTTATAAAAAAAAAATATTTTAATGGATAACTGTTGACACTTGTTGATTAGTGTTAAAATGTATGAAAGATTAAAGCCCCCATTTAAGAAGCTGCAGGTGGATAATTTCCCCAGGCAGGGAACCTGTCAACACACACTTGCCACCATCATTTTTTGCATGAAATCTCTTGTGTAATCCACATCCCCTGCTCCTATGCCACCATATGCTCGAGAGCAAGGGTTCTCTATTAGTCTTTTAAGATCAGTCTGGGGTGTTTTTATCCATCTCTGTTATGGTGAAGAGATTAGGAAGCAGCAGTCTTCCGATGACTGCTTCTTAACTAACAAGTGCAAGCTCTGGAGCTACATCCTCAACTTCAAAAAGTTAGTTCCAAGTTTACGTGAGAGATGTAAAATAATATCATGCATTCTCTGTGGGTTTTATAAACTTTACCTATAAAGATCCCGTTTATACCTTATTATAAGATTTTCACACCTGGGCAGAAACATATCAGTCAAAATGACTAAGCAACAAATTGATTAGTACAGGAAAGAAAATACTCAAATTATCAATATGTGAGAAGCATAAGAAGCACAGAGGTGGCATGAAAGAAACCTTCAAATATATGATGGAACTTAAAGTGGAAAAAAAAAACCCAAAAAAGAGGTCATAATCTAAAATTATAGGGGGGTAGCTACAGGAGAATTATGACAAAGCAGTTTTTAACAGAAAGGACCGTGAATTCATGGAATAAACTCTCCAAAGAGTTGGCAAACACAAAAACTGTAAAATAATTATACAATTCCTGGGACACAAATAAGGCTATCCTAAGAAAAAAGTAAAATGTTATATGATGGGACTTTTTGGTTTAATCAACAAACCTATATAGTGTATATATAACAACAATTACAATTTTGGGGAGGCGAAAAGTGAGTTTAAAATCCTCCACTTAGAACTAAATGTAGAGAAAATAACTCATTGGGCTACATATACTAAAGCATCAATTTGCTCGCTGACAGTGTGTCGGATCTACTCGCTAGAACTCCC
Organism: Bombina bombina; assembly: GCF_027579735.1. NCBI lineage: Eukaryota > Metazoa > Chordata > Amphibia > Anura > Bombinatoridae > Bombina > Bombina bombina. Next base: position 787,076,250 of record NC_069503.1, on the reverse strand, counting down.
AGTTAGCGAGACAATGCCCACTAGCCATATGTACTAAATAACAGCTAAAAAATATCCGCATCGAGCACAGGCGAATAATTCAGACATCTGACGCCTTGCTAGTAGCGAATGTACTATTATGTTACTTGTCAGTCATGTTTGTCCCACATGACTGTAAGGTGTCAGAGACATCACATTTGTCACGGGAAGTTATTTCTGCACTATATAAAGTCCACTTTTTAATTTTACATACAGAAAATGTATTATACCAGAAGCATTTCTAGCTTATATATTTATTGTTCTTAAATTAAGCATGGCAACTTCAATATCAGATTTACACACAACCAAATACAAAAATTCACACTTCTCACACCAGCAGAACCTGGTTCTTGTTGATATAGTACTGGACTCTTATGATTACTTATTCGGTTGTTGTGCAAAGCAAACTTCCAATCATCAGAAAAAGAGAATCTGAATTTATATAAGTGATGCTGTCAGTGCCCAGGGACCCGTAAAAAAAGAGGTTGACCAGATAAAGAAGAGGTACAACGACATCAAGAGATTCACCAAAGTGAAAAAGAAAAAAATGATTCCCGTGCTACCGGAGGAGGAACAGCTTATGTTGCTGATTTGACTGCTTAAATTTATGGACATTTTTGCATTAAAGCAATGTTTTTCTCCAAAACATGAACATTGTTACTAAATCTTATAATCTTATATAAATGTATTGATATATATCTTCATATGTATGTGGAGACATCTATATCTATATACATATCTCTATTTATCTATCTATCTATCTATCTATCTATCTATCTATCTATCTATATATATAGGTAGATAGATCTATATTTTTAAATGTTTTATATGTAAAAATATGAATTTGAAAATATATACTTCTCTCTCTCTCTCTATATATATATATATATATATATATATATATACATATATATATACTATATTAAATAAAAATATGTGGTGGTGCACAATTTTTCCCAAATTCCAACACTCTCTAAACTGTGCTGACTGCCCCAAATAATTTACAATACCATGAAAAAGAAGGATTGAGCGAAATAGACGGTCAATCAAAGAGGGACACAGGCCGCACTTAGTTAATCAGAGTTTTTATTACTATGTAGCTCTGAACAACCAACAATCAGGACGTCTACCCTCCGCCCTATTCCTTTTGAAGCGGAATACACACCCAATAAAATACACAGGTATTTGAACAGGCTGGCCAGCTTACTATATAATTAATAATCCTATATCAAACATACACCATATACAATGTATCAACTTGAATTGCAAATAAAACTGAGGGGAAGAGAGTTAAACTTATATATCATCATAGTCCGTATGTTGTTACGGGGCCCCAAAGTGGCAGCTGTTACAAACAAGGTAGATGTTCAATTTCCAGGCTCTTAAGTGTATACACACGCTCTGGTTCTAAACACAATTCCTTTACAGCACAATATGTATTTGGAAAACCAAATTAAAAATTAGATTTGTAAGATTAAAAATGTCATTATACTGATTACAATGAAAATGAAGTGATCTATCATGACAAACATTTAAAGTCTTGCGGCTGACAGCCGGGTCTGTCCCGCCAGGGTACATTGTGCGTTTATCTTCTGAGAGACCGCCTGCATATCACTCACAAGTTTTTTCACAGTATGAAGTAACAAGTATGAACTTTGCAATCAAGCTGTCACATCGTGTTGATGTAAAGGAATTGTGTTTAGAACCAGAGCGTGTGTATACACTTAAGAGCCTGGAAATTGAACATCTACCTTGTTTGTAACAGCTGCCACTTTGGGGCCCCGTAACAACATACGGACTATGATGATATATAAGTTTAACTCTCTTCCCCTCAGTTTTATTTGCAATTCAAGTTGATACATTGTATATGGTGTATGTTTGATATAGGATTATTAATTATATAGTAAGCTGGCCAGCCTGTTCAAATACCTGTGTATTTTATTTGGTGTGTATTCAGCTTCAAAAGGAATAGGGTGGAGGGTAGACGTCCTTATTGTTGGTTGTTCAGAGCTACATAGTAATAAAAACTCTGATTAACTAAGTGCGGCCTGTGTCCCTCTTTGATTCACCATCTATTTCGCTCAATCCTTCTTTTTCATGGTATTGTATATATATATATATATATATAGATAGATAGATAGATAGATAGATAGATAGATAGATAGATAGATAGATATACTGTATATATATATATATATATATATATATATATCTTTTATTTAAATGTTTGTCATGATAGATCACTTCATTTTCATTGTAATCAGTATAATTACGTTTTTAATCTTACAAATCTAATTTTTAATTTGGTTTTCCAAATACATATTGTGCTGGTCAGAAGATAACCAGAATTCATTTCTTCAATGAGTAATTCACTATCTGTTAATAACAATTTGAGTATACCTTTTTAAAAAAAAAAAAATGTATGTGTTTTAATTATTATATAATATATTTTATATATTTTTTTAATTTTTTTTATTATGTTGGGCTATTTGTGTAACTCTTTTGCGGCATTGGCTTCTTGGTCGATAGTCTCTTATAGTGTAGTTAATCTTCAGATACACTTTGAGCCAGTAAGTCTCTGGAGTTTATGTCCATAGCCACTAATGAATTAGTACAATCTCAGGTGAGGTAAAGAACAAACATTGTTATGTCTCAAATATAATCTTCAAAACAAACATTAACTTTCCAACTAACTTGTTGAAGGATTAAGAAAAAGAAAGAGAAAATCAAAGAAAGAATAATTTTTTGAGCATATATAGGCTATTTATATTAGTGTCTGACTCAATGCTTTAGTTACAGTAGCCTAAGGTTTTATCGTAACCGTCTGTGTATATGATTCCCAATAAAATACCATGGGGGGTAGTTATCAACGCGTCTACTTTAACTGCCTTCGCCGGCCCAATATGCCCGCCTAAGCTCGCCTCACATCGCCGCCGCGGACCTGCAAAAATTCGCCTAAGTTATCAAAAAAGCTGTCAAAAAGCCATGCACCAAGTACGGGGCGATGAGCAGCGGATTGTGAGAGTTATCACTCATCCGATCTCGCTGCTCTTTGGCTTTTTTACAGCTTTCTTGCTAGCCTGTCACTAAGCACCCACACTAACTACACTGTTCTACCACCTATACCGGCACCCCCGGAGCCCCCCTCAACTAAATATAGTTAGTAAGCCCTAAATCACTGCTCCTAGACCCCGCCGCAACTCTTATAAATGTATTAACCCCTAAACCGCCGCTCACGGACACCGCCGCAACCTACATTATACCTAGTAACCCCTATCCTGCCCCCCTATACTGCCGCCCTCTATAATAAAGTTATTAACCCCTATCCTGCTGATCCCGCACCTCGCCACAACTAAATAAATAGTTTAACCCCTAAACTGGCGCTCCCTGACCCCGCCGCAACTATAATATATGTATTAACCCCTAAACCGCCGCTCCCGGACCCCGTCGAAACCTATATTAAATTTATTAATCCCTATCCTGCCCCCCTACACCGTCGCCACCTATAATACATTTATTAACCCCTATCCTGCCCCCCACTACACCGCCGCCACTGTAATAAAATTATTAACCCCTAAACCTAAGTCTAACACTAACCCTAACACCCCCTAACTTAAATATTAATTAAATAAATCTAAATAATATTTCTATTATGAACTAAATTAATCCTATTTAAAACTAAATACTTACCTTTAAAATAAACCCTAATATAGCTACAGTATAAATAATAATTATATTGTAGCTATGTTAGGATTTATTTTTATTTTACAGGTAACTTTCAATTTATTTTAACTAGGTACAATAGCTATTAAATAGTTATTAACTATTTAATAGCTTACCTAGCTAAAATAAAGAGAAATTTACCTGTAAAATAAAAACTAACCTAAGTTACAATTACACCTAACACTACACTATCATTAATGAAATTATTCCTATTTAAAACTAAATACTTACCTGTAAAATAAACCCTAAGATAGCTACAATATAATTAATAATTACATTGTAGCTATCTTAGGATTTATTTTTATTTTACAGGTAACTTTGTATTTATTTTAGCTAGGTAGAATAGTTATTAAATAGTTATTAAATAGTTATTAACTATTTAATAACTACCTAGCTAAAAGAAATACAAAAGTACCTGTAAAATAAATCCTAACCTAAGTTACAATTAAACCTAACACTACACTATCATTAAATTAATTAAATAAATTAACTACAAATAACTACAATTAAATACAATTACATAAACTATCTAAAGTACAAAAAATAAAAAAAGCTAAGTTACAAAAAATAAAAAAAATAAGTTACAAACATTTTAAAAATATTACAACACATTTAAGCTACTTACACCTAATCTAAGCCCCCTAATAAAATAACAAAGCCCCCCAAAATAAAAAAATACCCTACCCTATTCTAAATTAAAAAAGTTCAAAGCGCTTTTACCTTACCAGCCCTTAAAAGGGCATTTCGTGGGGCATGCCCCAAATAATTCAGCTCTTTTGCCTGTAAAAGAAAAATACAAACCCCCAACATTAAAACCCACCACCCACATACCCCTAATCTAACCCAAACCCCCCCTTAAATAAACCTAACACTAATCCCCTGAAGATCATCCTACCTTGAGTTGTCTTCACTCAGCCGAGCAGCGATGGAACCGAAGAGGAGATCCGGAGCGGCAGAAGTTATCCTCCAAGGGGCGCTGAAGAAATCTTCCATCCGATGAAGTCATCATCCAGTCGGTGCTGAAGAAGTCTTCCATCCGGGCAATGTCATCTTCCAAGCGGCGCTGAAGAAGTCTTCTATCCGGGCGATGTCATCTTCCAAGCGGGGTCTTCAATCTTCATCCCGCCGACGCGGAACATCCTTCTTTCCCGACGGACTACCGACGAATGAAGGCTCCTTTAAGGGACGTCATCCAAGATGGCGTCCCTTCAATTCCGATTGGCTGATAGGATTCTATCAGCCAATCGGAATTAAGGTAGGAAAAATCTGATTGGCTGATTGAATCAGCCAATCAGATTCAAGTTCAATCCGATTGGCTGATCCAATCAGCCAATCAGATTGAACTTGCATTCTATTGGCTGTTCCGATTAGCCAATAGAATGCGAGCTCAATCTGATTGGCTGATTGGATCAGCCAATCGGATTGAACTTGAATCTGATTGGCTGATTCAATCAGCCAATCAGATTTTTCCTACCTTAATTCCGATTGGCTGATAGAATCCTATCAGCCAATCGGAATTGAAGGGACGCCATCTTGGATGACGTCCCTTAAAGGAGCCTTCATTCGTTGGTAGTCCGTCGGGAAAGAAGGATGTTCCGCGTCTGCGGGATGAAGATTGAAGATCCCGCTTGGAAGATGACATCGCCCGGATAGAAGACTTCTTCAGCGCTGCTTGGAAGATGACATTGCCCGGATGGAAGACGTCTTCAGCGCCGACTGGATGATGACTTCATCGGATGGAAGATTTCTTCAGCGCCCCTTGGAGGATAACTTCTGCCGCTCCGGATCTCCTCTTTGGTTCCATCGCTGCTCGGCTGAGTGAAGATGACTCAAGTCAGGATGATCTTCAGGGGATTAGTGTTAGGTTTATTTAAGGGGGGTTTGGGTTAGATTAGGGGTATGTGGGTGGTGGGTTTTAATGTTGGGGGGGTTGTATTTTTCTTTTACAGGCAAAAGAGCTGAATTCTTTGGGGCATGCCCCACGAAAGGCCCTTTTAAGGACTGGTAAGGTAAAAGAGCTTTGAACTTTTTTAATGTAGAATAGGGTAAAGAATTTTTTTTATTTTGGGGGGCTTTGTTATTTTATTAGGGGGCTTAGATTAGGTGTAATTAGTTTAAAATTGTTGTAATATTTTTTAAATGTTTGTAACCTATTTTTTTTTTTGTAACTTAGCTTTTTTATTTTTTGTACATTAGTTAGTTTATGTAATTGTATTTAATTGTAGTTATGTGTAGTTAATTTATTTAATTTATTTAATGATAGTGTAGTGTTAGGATTTATTTTACAGGTAATTTTGTATTTCTTTTAGCTAGGTAGTTATTAAATAGTTAATAACTATTTAATAACTATTCTAACTAGCTAAAATAAATACAAAGTTACCTGTAAAATAAATATAATTCCTAAAATAGCTACAATGTAATTATTAATTACATTGTAGCTATCTTAGGGTTTATTTTACAGGTAAGTATTTAGTTTTAAATAGGAATAATTTATTAATGTATAGTGTAGTGTTAGGTGTAATTGTAACTTAGGTTAGTTTTTATTTTACAGGTAAATTTCTCTTTATTTTAGCTAGGCAGCTATTAAATAGTTAATAACTATTTAATCGCTATTGTACCTAGTTAAAATAAATTGAAAGTTACCTGTAAAATAAAAATAAATCCTAAAATAGCTACAATATAATTATTATTTATATTGTAGCTATATTAGGGTTTATTTTAAAGGTAAGTATTTAGTTTTAAATAGGATTAATTTAGTTCATAATTTAGTTCATAATAGAAATATTATTTAGATTTATTTAATTAATATTTAAGTTAGGGGGTGTTAGGGTTAGTGTTAGACTTAGGTTTAGGGGTTAATAAATTTATTACAGTGGCGGCGGTGTAGTGGGGGCAGGATAGGGGTTAATAAATGTATTATAGGTGGCGACAGTGTAGGGGGGGCAGATTAGGGGTTAATAAGTTTAATATAGGTTGCGGCAGGGTCCGGGAGGGGCGGTTTAGGGGTTAATACATTTATTATAATTGCGGCGGGGTCAGGGAGCGGCGGTTTAGGGGTTAACATGTATAGAGTAGCTTGCGGTGGGCTCCGGGAGCGGCGGTTTAGGGGGTAATACATTTATTTAGTTGCGGCGGTGTAGGGGGGGACAGCTTAGGGGTGTTTAGACTCGGGGTACATGTTAGCGTTAGCTCCTATAGAAATCAATGGGATGTCTGGCAGCAGCGAACTTGTACTTTCGCTATGGTCAGACTCCCATTGATTCCTATGGGATCCGCCGCCTCCAGAGCGGCGGATTGAAAACCAGGTACGCTGCACCGGAAAAGTGCCGAGCGTACCTGCTAGTTTTTTGATAACTAGCAAAAGTAGTCAGATTGTGCTGCACTTGTGTGCGGAACATCTGTAGTGACGTAAGAATCGATCTGTGTTGGACTGAGTCCGGCGGTTCGAAGCTTACGTCACAAAATTTGAAGCTTACGTCACAAAATACGCTGGAATTCTGCAGAATTCCAGTGTATTTGAGGTTGACGGCTTGATAACTAGGCCCCCATGTCTCTATAAAGATCTAGTTTCCCCTTTTTCCAATAATAGTATCTTTCCAAGATAATGTTGTTCTCAACCAGGGATCGCTATTCATGTAAAGTGGGTATTATGGGTGATTTCCATTTCCCGGGGATTAATTGTTTTGCTGTATTAAGTAGTAATAAGAAAAGGTGATTTTTAATTTTGCATTTAATATTTGGGCTTTCTTGTAGTGGCACTAATTCTGGGGAAAATGTTATTTGTACGTTCAAGATTGTTTCCATTTCTGCCGCTATTTGCGACCAGTAAGGTTTTAACTCCCCACACTCCCACCATATATGCAATATATCTCCTTTGAGGCTACAACCCCTCCAGCATCTGTCTTTAGCCGACGGGAAAAAATGTTTAATTTTGGTTGGGTTAAGTACCATCTTGTCATGATTTTTATGTTAGTTTCCAGGGCCTTTGCTAAGCGAGACGATTTAGACAGAGCCCCAAATCTAGTTAACCATGTTTTTTTTTGTACTTTTTTTCCCGTTTCTCTTTCCCATCCGTTCATGTAACCTGGAAGATGTGGTGTTTGGCATTTTAGAATTATTTTGTACAGAACTGAGATTAGTCGTTACAAAATGTAATCAGTTCACACATGGATCATTGTTCTTCATTATCTGAAAGACAATTGCAACTGGACAGAGAGAGGTTTGAGTGGCAGAGGTGAATGGATGAAGAACGCAATGAGCAGATCAATTGTTTTTTACGCCTAGCAGTACATACACTCAATTCTCTTCCATCCATTCTTAGTGAACGAGAGGGACCTTCTAACACAGAGAGGGCTAGTCTTGAGGGAACTTTGTTTTGTATTTTTTTGGAGAACACTTTACAAAAGCACTTTAAATGTTAGTGGTTTTTAATTTAATTCACAATCACCTAGATTCCAAGTTTTGGGCTATAGAGGGTGCAAAACAAATGCAACAGAAGTTGCGTTATTTCACCCTCCATAGCGCTGCCATTCCAAGTTTATAAAAAGCCGCCTTGTGCGTGCGATATGGTGGTGATGAGCTCCATACAGCACAAAATTCAAGCGCTGCTTTGACGTGCTTGTGCATGCTTTACCAATAGACATCAATGGGGAGAAAGTGTTAGAAAAAAATCTAACACCTGCGATCGCGGAATGATGCCCCCGACATCGCCGAAACCTACATAATGTTATTAACCCCTAATCTGCCGCTCCTAACATCGCCACCACCAAAATAAATGTAATAACCGCTAATTTGCCGCTCCCAATATCGCCGCCACTATAATAAAGTTATTAACCCCCTTTCTCCGGCACCCCAACATTGCCCACACTATCATAAAGATATTAACCCCTATTCCGCCGCTCCCTGACATCGCCGCCACTATAATAAAACTATCAACCCCTAAACCTAGCAACCCCCAAACTTTGAATTAAAATTACAATATCCCTATCTTAAAATAAATAAAAACTTACCTGGGAAATTAAAAAAAAACTAAGTTTAAACTATATATATACTTTACTTGAAGTTATCTATTTAATTTATATATTACTCGTAGTTGTGTTTGTTTATTTTTTATTATGACTGGTTTATTAAAAACATTAAAAACAAACACCTAGATTACGAGTTTTGAGTCAGAGACTATGCGGTGCTAACGAGCAGTTTTCCCTCACCACTCACTTACCTACAGCGCTGGTATTACGAGTTTTCAAAAACCTGTCGTTAAAAGGCAAGAAGTGAGCGTTGAGCAAAATTTTGCTCATTACCACACTCCAATACCAGTGCTGCTTAAGTCAGCGGTGAGCTGGTCGTACGTGCTCGTGCATGATTTCCCCATAGGAATCAATGGGGAGAGCCGACTGAGAAAAAGTCTAATACCTGCAAAAAAGATTGATTGATTCCTATGGGGAAACAAAAGTAATGTCTACACCTAACACCCTAACATGAACCCCGAGTCTAAACACCCCCAATCTTACACTTATTAACCCTAATCTGCCGCCCCCAACATTTCCGACACCTGCATTATATTTATTAACCCCTAATCTGCAGCTCTGGACACCGCCGCCATCTACATTATATTTATTAACCCCTAATCTGCCGCCCCCAATGTCGCCGCTGCCTACCTACACTTATTAACCCCTAATCTGCCGCCCCCAACGTCGCTGCCACTATAATAAACATAATAACCCCTAAACCGCTGCACAACCGCCTCGCAAACATTAGTTAAATATTATTAACCCCTAATATGCCGTCCCTAACATCTACGCCACCTACCTACATTTATTAACCCCTAATCTGCCGCCCACAATGTCGCCGACATTATATTAAAGTTATTAACCCCTAAATCTAAGTCTAACCCTAACCCTAACACCCCCTAACTTAAATATAATTTAAATAAGTCTAAATAAAATTCCTATCATTAACTAAATTATTCCTATTTAAAACTAAATACTTACCTATAAAATAAACCCTAAGCTAGCTACAATATAACTAATAGTTACATTGTAGCTAGCTTAGTGTTTATTTTTATTTTACAGGCAAGTTTGTATTTATTTTAACTAGGTAGAATAGTTGTTAAATAGTTATTAACTATTTAATAACTACCTAGCTAAAATAAATACAAAAGTACCTGTAAAATAAAACCTAACCTAAGTTATACTAACATCTAACACTACACTATAATTAACTAAATTAACAATTACATCAATTAAATTAAATTAGCTAAAGTACAAAAAAAATCCCACTAAATTACAGAAAATAATAAAAAATTACAGATATTTAAACTAATTACACCTAATCGAATAGCCGTATCAAAATAAAAAAAGCCCCCCCAAAATAAAAAAAAACTAGCCTAAACTAAACTACCAATAGCCCTTAAAAGGGCCTTTTGCTGGGCATTGCCCCAAAGTAATCAGCTCTTTTACCTGAAAAAAAAAAATACAAACAACCCCCCCAACAGTAAAACCCACCACCCACAGAACCAACCCCCCAAATAAAATACTAACTAAAAATCCTAAGCACCCCATTGCCCTGAAAAGGGCATTTGGATGGGCATTGCCCTTTAAAGGGCAGTTAGCTCTTTTGCAAGCCCAAAGTCCCTAACCTAAAAATAAAACCCACCCAATACACCCTTAAAAAAACCTAACACTAACCCCCTGAAGATCGACTTACCATGAGAAGTCTTCATCCAAGCCAGGCCAAAGTCCTTAATGAAGTCGGGAGAAGTCTTCATCCAAGCCGGGTGAAGTGGTCCTCCAGACGGGCAGAATTCTTCATCCAGACGGCATCTTCTATCTTCATCCATCCGGCGTGGAGCGGGTCCATCTTTAAGACATCTGGCGCGGAGCATCCTCTTCCAACAAAGTCTTCTTACTAAATGATGGTTCCTTTAAGTGACGTCATCCAAGATGGCATCCCTTAGATTCTGATTGGCTGATAGAATTCTATTAGCTAATCGGAATTAAGGTAGAAAAAATCCTATTGGCTGATGCAATCAGCCATTGGCTGATCCAATCAGCCAATAGCATTGAGCTCGCATTCTATTGGCTGTTCCAACCATCTGTCTTGAAACTGCACAGCTAAAATAAAAGCGCACGTTTCCTAACAGTTTATCTACAAATGATCTAAACAATGAAATATAACTTCAAGGCTTTGGCTGCTTTCACCAATAAATGTAGCCTGACTGAAAACACTGGGAATCTTCAACAATGTAGAAGCCTGCAATGTCATATAAGTACATGAGCCACAAAAATAAAAGGTATAAAGTAAAAGAATTAACCCTTTAGTCTCTCCTGTCATTTATACAGTGCCTGCACCGCTGCCTAAAGGAATATCCTATATGAAGAACAAAACACGTCCCACATTTAAAATTGCAGCTCAATCTCTTAAGTGCAAAGTCCCCAAACCTAGAAGACAAAATGCACTTACCTGCACTCTAGCTGTCCGGCAGGGAGACAACTTACAAGATGTGAAAGGACACATACTCCTTACAGAGACCTGTAGAAAAAAGAAAGAACAGAGTAGCCAACTTTGGTTTTCTATAACAAGGGCAGCAGTATGTTAGGAAACAAAGTAAGGGCCACCCCACAAATTCCTAACTGCTTAAAAGCAACAACTACTGTACTGAAGAGATTATCGTTGACTCAGCTAAACCCAAATCCTTGTTTGCAGGGAAAAGTACCCAAAAAAGGAATTAATTTCTTCAGACACCAAACTTCACCTCCTCCATTGACAGAGGCAAAGAGAATGACTGGAGATTATGGGAAGGGGAGTGACATTCAACAGCTTTGCTGTGGTGCTCTTTGCCTCCTCCTGCGGGTCAGGAGTGATATTCCCACTAGTAATTGAATGACGTTGTGGACTCTCCATATCTTAGAAAATAAATCTTAGTTGTGTTTTTTGTAAGGAAATGTCTAATGTTAGAAATGTTTTTAACATGGAAGCAGCAGAATTTGGCCAAAGACTGAATGTTAAGAGTGAAAGAAAGATTTGAGTCAAGTGTGACCCCAAGACATTGAGCATGTGGGGTAGGGATAATGAGGGAGTTATTAACAGTTATAGAAAAATGAGGGGGTGCGGATTTTGGAAAAAGGGGGAAAAATAAAGAGCTCAGATTTGGAGATATTTAGCTTAAGGTAGTAAAAGGACATCCAGGATGAGATATGAGAAAGACAGTTAGTGACACGGGTTAGCAAAGAAGAAGATATGTCTGGTGCAGAGAGATAGATTTGGGTGTCACCAGCATATAAATTATACTGAAACTCGTGGGACTTAATTAAGGAACCTAATGATGATGTGTAGATTGAGAAGAGAAAGGGACTGAGAACAGAGCCTTGATGTACCCCAAAAGAAAGTGCTAAAGTGGCTGAGGTTTCCCAAAAGAAAAGTAGATGTTTTGGGTTTGAAGAAAGAGTAGAGATAAGAGTAGAAAAGTAATTTTGCTTATAAAGGTTAAGGACAAAATAGTAGGAGTTTAAGATGATTTTCTACTGAAGAAAGTCAGCCAAACTCTGAGATTTATTCCAGTTTCCCTCAGCGATATGGGATCATCTGCGTCGGTAGTGTGTCAGAGGAGTATGAGTGTGTGATTTCCGAACTATGGGAGGAGGGGTCAAATTTCCAAGGACTGATGTAAGGGTCAAATTGTTATGGCAGATAGATTGGTCCTGGCAGGAAAAGGAGGAGATGAAAGAGAGGAGAGGTTCGAGAGAGCTAGCAAGCTGTTGCTTATCTAATGACTTAATGCTTCTGTAAAGTTTGGTGTGAGGGGTAGAAGGAGGGAAGGTTGTAGGCAGGGATGTGATGTTGCTATTGAGGAGATGATGGTCAGAAAGAGGGAAAGGATAGTTTTTTAAGTTTGAGATAGTGCATCAATAGCTTAAAATCAGATCAAGGGGGGGGCGGAGCCAGCCATCAAGGTGAATGGCTGCACTTTGAGTGAGCTCCTGAGGCAGCCCCAAATTAAACTCCTAAAACCGTGTACAAGGTACAAGAAATTTACTTTAGCTATGGATGCTTACACTTGAAGATCAATCCTCACAGTTTATTCGAAAAAGACGCGATCGCACTTCCGGTCCGGATTTGGCCTCAGCCAGCTACTACAGCCCCCGGCTTCATTTTGGGCCTAACACAAAACTGCTGCAAACAGGAGGACAAGGCCTGGGTCATTCTCTCTATGCCTCTTAGGGTCACTACGGCTCCTCAGGGTACCTGAATCTGCTTTTTCCTGACCGGATTACCAGTTTTAGATTCTACTGAATTCAGGCTATCTTGATCAGCTCTTACCATGAAGAATCATCTGAGGAGGTAATCAAATCAATTCTGTTCAGCAGAATCATAATGACATTAAGTTTGTATTAATATATATATATATATTTACAGGAGGTTAACTAGCATGACATATGCATTTTAAAGTACCTCACACATCACCCACATGAGGACTATATAAAATTCTCATCTCTGTGAGGATTAACTAGAGCTGTATACTACCATGATAAAGAAGCCTGCTATAAATAAAATATAACCACAAATCACATATCATGCAGCACTTTTATACATCCTTCATCTGAGAACAACAAGCAGCAACTACTTACATCTACATGGGGTGACCTATTCCCCTCCAGGCCTACATATTACATTAATCCTGGCTGTGGGTTATTTTGGCAGGTTTTCTATCACTTATTGCAGGATTGCTCAAATTATGAACATTGCGTTTTCTACATTTTTTCCTGCTTCAAATCACTTTACTACGCACTAACATAAAAGTGCCCCAGTTATACAGACGAATCAAAATTCTGCAGCACAGAAATGTCTCCAAAGAGGCAAGCAAAGCAGGATAAGGTGAGCAAAAGTCATCACAGTATTACAGCCTCTATGAATAAATTCTTCAAACCACTTGAAAACCCAGACTCGTCTCCAGAGACCATGGACTCTGCTGATGAAGTACCACAACTCCAGACTGCTACGGCAGCCAGAGCTACAGAGTCTATGCAAATCACACAAGCTTTTCTAGAGACTCTTCCGTCTAAGCAAGACTTTACAACTCTCATTTCCCAGGTGAAATCCTGTATCAAAGAAGAAATCTCAGAGCTACGTAAAGAGATGCACGAGATAGGAGACAGAGTGGAATTTCTTGAAGAAGAATCTGAATCACAGCAGTCAGATATTGCAGGCCTTATTCAGAATGTACAAGCTCAGAATACTGTCATTTCCCAACTCCAAGATAAACTGGAAGATATTGAAAATAGGAGCAGACGACAGAACATCAGAATAAGAGGCATATCACTACAGAAAATCTTCACACCTATCTACAAGATTTGTTCAAAGTCCTTCAAAGTTCATCACTTACAACACCTCCTGTCATGGACAGATATCACAGAGCTCTCAGACCCAAGCCCAAGGAGGGCTTACCACCTAGGGACGTGATCATACAATTTCAAGATTATCAACAAAAGGAAAACATCATGAAGCAAGCCAGAATTTCTTCACCACTACGCTTCCAAGGATCTGACCTCTCCATCTATGCTGACCTTTCCATAAGAACTTTGCAAAGAAGAAGGGAATTTGCCCCGCTCACCACTGTGCTAAGAAATCACAACATCTCCTATAGATGGGGCTTCCCTTGCCATATACAACTGATATGGGAAGGTCAGAGGAAAACATGCATGGATCCAGGAGATATCGAAGACTTCTGCAAAGAGTTGAATCTTGCACCTCCAACCCACAACCACACATCTGCACCTATTACCAAACAGCTGAATACTCTACCTCATACAGCTCCCAAACCTCAAAGAACACCATGGCAAACAGCAACCCATAAGAGACAGAAAAGTACTACAGCAAGTGCTTCAGAAAATGGGTGAGATTGATCCAATATTTTTGTGATCCCTAACCTTTTCATGATTTATAAGGGACCCTGTTCCTAATTTATTGTTACTAGTTTTGTGTTTAATAATATTGTGTTTTGTGTTTAATAATATTGTAGCACTATGCCTTCTAAAAAATTTTTTTTTTTTTTTTTAGATAGATTTATCAATGTGCCTTCACGGACTTATGATCTACCAAAATCTGGGGCTCCACTAGCCCCCTTTTAGGAACTCTAAGTTTTCTATATGAATTGTAACATTAGGTTACAAATTCTATATTCTATCGCAATCCTTGCTATTTCAAGCAGGGACTATCTGTTAGTTCATTTTTTGTTAAAAAATGTTCTACTTGTTATTACTATGTTTGATGTTATCTTGTTTTATTATGCATTATTATTCGATGTAACACCTCTATGCAAAACATACAACCAGAACAGTATCCTTGACCGTGACTTATTAATGAGATACCTTCCAAATTCACTCCATAATACATTGACATAATGACTCAAAAGATTCCTGACCAGTTGTTTACCTTACTCACAATCAATGCCAAGGGCCTAAATTCCCCCTTTAAAAGGTCCAAAGCGTTCCATGACCTACACCATAAAAATGGCAGCATACTGTTTCTGCAGGAAACCCATTTCAAACAAGGTAGTGAACCTAGATACTTTTCTTAACATTATCCAAATCATTTTCATAGCAGTAACACTAAAAAAAAATCAATGGAGTTAGTATACTCATACACAAATCAATCCCATTTGAACTTATACACAAAGACCAAGATGAGGCAGGCAGGTATTTGGGCTTATACGGCCTATTATTTGGGAAACCAATAACACTTGTAAACATCTACGCTCCAAACACGAACCAAGCCTCTTTCTTCCAGCATATTACTAATTCCATACTAATGTATCTAAAGGGCCCGCTGTTACTGGCGGGGGACTTTAACCTCCCACTAGACCCAAAAATGGATAGTTCCAACCAAACCCTGAAACTTCCGGGCACTACTCTACACTCGGTTTGGAATAACTTATCACTACTCAACCTACATGACACTTGGCGGCATCTAAACCCACAGAAACGTGATTACACGTTTTTTTCTAACCCAAAAAAATCCTACTCCAGACTTGATTACATCATGGCCGACAACCTATCCTTATTAAATCTACGCCATTCTCGTATTATTCCTACTAGTTGGACAGACCACTCAGCTGTTAGTAGCTCCTTTGTCTGGCCCTCGATCCCAATACATCCTTTTCTATGGAGTATTGATGAATTGCTGTTGTCAGACCCCTTAATATCTTCAGAAATAGAAAAAGACCTCCAGGAATACTTTAATATCAACTCCCCTAGTGTATTTAACCCGATTATTATGTGGGAAGCACATAAATGTGTTATCAGAGGGATATTAATTAAGCATAAGGCCATTAAAAACAAACAAACCAAACAGAAATATCTCACACTCTCACAAGAAATAAACAAACTAGACTACACTCACAAACGTCACCCCACAGACTTAGATATTTTAAATAAGTTAAACGCGGCTAGACTCCAACTTAATGACCTCCTAGATATTAAAGCTCAGAATACTGCCTTTCTCTTTACACAAGGGAACAAACCAGGAAAACTCTTGGCTAGAGCTCTTAAAAGTAAGCAATCCTCTACCTATGTACAGTCCTTAAAGGTTAATGCATCCTCAAAAACCACAAACTCTAAAATAATAGCCAATGAGTTTCGTAATTATTATAATAAACTTTATAATCTATGTCCTTCCCGTCCCATTGAGGAACACGCTCAAAAAAGCAAAAAATATTTAGACCAACTTCAACTTCCACAAGTCCATCCTGAACACCTCCAGCTCCTAAGCCAAGCCATCACTCCTCAGGAGTTAGACACCGCTATTCAGTCACTTAAGAATGGTAAAAGCCCTGGGCCGGATGGCTTTAGTAATCTCTATTACAAAACTTATAAACCAATTCTCTTTCCTCACCTTTTACAACTCTTCAATTCCATAGGCCCAGAACATCCATTCCCACCAAGCATGCTGGAGGCACTTATTACAGTCCTGCCCAAGCCGGGTAAACCAACAGATACACCATCAAACTTTGGACCTATATCTTTGCTGAATGTAGATCTCAAGATCTATTCCAAGATCCTGGCCAATCGACTGAATTTATCACTTAAATATCTGATTCACAATGACCAAACAGGGTTTGTCCTGCAAAGAGAAGCCAAGGACAATACAGTTAAGGCATTACACTTACTTCAATATTCATATAGACAGAGTATTCCAACCCTTCTTATCTCTACAGATGCCGAAAAGGTGTTTGATCGGTTGGATTGGACGTTTTTGACATGCACCTTACACAAATTTGGCTTACCAAAAGATTTTATATCTAAAATCACTGCATTATATACTGTCCCTACAGCCAAATTCAAGGTCAATGGCCTCTTGTCAGATCCCTTCCCAATCCGAAATGGTACCCGTCAAGGTTGCCCCCTTTCTCCCTTACTATTTGTTTTGTCTATGGAAGTTCTGGCTGCTATTTTATGCTCCTCAAATTTAGTGGAAGGTATTAAAATCAAAACTTCAGAGTACAAACTGGCCCTATTTGCAGACGACCTCCTTATGACGCTCACAAATCCTGTAAGATCCCTCAAGGCGGCTCACTCAATTCTCAAGGACTATGGAGACTTGTCTAATTTTTCTATAAATTATGAGAAGTCAGTCATTCTACCAGTTCACGTCACTCAGACAGACATAAATCCCACCTAAATAGGCAGCGAACACAATTTGAGATACTGTGCAGTTCTTCCTCTTCTAACTTTCACACAATTTCTCGTACATATAAACTATTGACTACACCAATTGAAACCGATTTACCAACATTTACTAAAGCTTGGAATAGAGACTTACCATTTTTAATCCCAATTACAGAATGGCATTCAATTTTCACAGCGGTGAAACGGTCGGCACATTCAGCTAAACTTATAGAAACCAACATGAAATTATTAACTATGTGGTATCTCACACCACAGAGACTCAAGCATCTCTTTTCTGGTTCTTCTAACCACTGCTGGAGACAGTGTAGGGAAGAGGGCACGCTATTCCATATTTGGTGGGCCTGTCCTAAAATTCAAGCATTTTGGACATCTATTATACCATATATACAAAACACCATTGGCACTTCGATGCCTCACGACCCGACTATCTACCTGTTCCACAAATACCCCAAACTAAACTCACAACTACACTATAAACTACTACAAATAATGATTAACAGTGCAAATCAACTAATTCCAAGACTGTGGAAAAAAGAATCAATTCCCACCCTAGCTGAGTGGATACAAGAGATACAACTCAATCTCAAGCTGGAAAGATATCACTATCTTTTAATAAACAAATTAGACACTCATGCAGAGATATTGTTTCTGTGGGATTCTAGACCCACTTAGGGCCCTACCACGACTCCTTTGTATACACTAATCAACTACATACAGACTACTCAAGACGAATCCCTCTACTTTCCTAAGATGACGTTGTGTTCTATAAGTTGTCACTTTCACATTCCAGGCTTAGATGTTAATACTCCTTAATGTCATATTGCGTTGATACCAGATGTATTTGTTTAGATGAAAACACACAGATACATGTATGCTTCGACCAAGAATTAATGGACACACATGGAAATTATAACTGTTCAATGTTTATTGTTACTAGTTTACTTTGGTTATTTTGTTACAAAAAAGAAGGAAAAATTGTGAAAATGCAAGGCCCTTAATGTTGGGAACTTTACTGGTTCATCTTTCAAAGGGGTTCTACAGTTTGGACTCTATTGAACTCCTTATGGACTCACTTATCTGAGATATATATGGACTCTATATTTAGCACGAGGCCTAAGCCTTTAATCTTTGTTTTGCAAATGATCATCGTATTTTTTTTGACACATGTATGTTTTAAACAGAAATAAACAATTTTTCCTTAAAAAAAAAAAAAAAATCAGATCAAGGGAGGGACCATCTTTGTGAGTGGAAGAATCAGTCCATTGTGACAGACCAAAAGAGTAAGTGAGTTCCAGTAGTTGTTTTGCTTGGGAGGCAAAGGGATAGTTAACAGGGAGGTTGAAGTCACCAAGAATAAGGGCAGGGGTATCTGAGGAGAGAACATAAGGTAGCCAGGCTGCAAAATGATCTAGAAATTGAGTTGAGAAGAAAGGGGAGCAGTATATGACTGAAACACATATAGAGAGGGGAGAAAATAAGCAAATCATGTGAGTTTCAAATGAGGAAAATTTGAGGGAAGTGATGGGTTGTATTTGTGGAAAGATGCAATGAGAGGAAAGTAAAATACCTACACCACCTCCTTGTCTATTACTAGACCTAGGAGTGTGGCTGAAGTGGAGGCCCACATGTTACAGTGCAGCAGTGGATGCTGTGTCTGAAGGAGATAGTCAGATTTCTGTGAGAGCCAGAAGCTTGAGAGAGTGGGAGATAAAGAGGTCATGGATAGAAGTAAGCTTGTTGCAAACAGAGTGAGAGCTCCAGAGTTCACAAGAGAAGGGGTGTTGGCTTTAGATACAAGAGAAATTTGAGTAAAGGTACCAGAGTTTTGTTTTCTAAGTCTATGGAAAGGTACACATGGGTGTCCAAGGCTAGGAGGTTGTTAGGGACCAGGATTAGGGGAGATATCCGCAGCGGCTAGTATGAGCAAGAGCGAGAGTGACATATGATGAGATACAGATTTGCAGTATTGAGATGAGATGCAGGGATGTGATGCGGGGAGGAGAGAGAGTGTTTAGGAATATGCGAAGTTCATGAGTGCAAACCTAAGTTGAGGGTAAGAGAGTTGGGCTAAGGAACAGTGCAGGTGGTGAGGGGGAAGGAAAAATTGAATAGAGTACTTTGTTTTAGAGACAAGTGGTAGCAAAAGGAACATGAAGATATGGAGCATTTTTACAAAAGAGGAAAACAGTGAAACACATAAAATACAGTATTACAACATAACTTGACTTGTCCCCTGTTCAATCCTTGTTGTAATTCTTGTATAATTTTTTTCTAATCCTTAATGCCTCACTTATAAATGATCACTTAAGATATGTGAACATATTATGTTACAATTGTGCTAGCTAAACCAGCAATGCTACACCCCAGCAATGCTACCCCATAGTGTTAGATTTGTAGGACAGAACATTCAGCTGATTCCACTAATTCAGTTAATGGCATGATCAAAGACAGTCAAAAGGCCAATTGGAAAAGTTTGATTCAGGGTGAGATAAGTTAAAATAAACAGACAATAGAATTTGGAGGGGGATGAGATTATACCATTAGTGAACTTTTAAATTTAGGAATTATCACAAGTATTGACAAGGTTTGAACATCACATAGCTAAAAGATAATAAAGATATCATCACAGAAAATATATAACTTATTTCACAGACTACAGGCACATACTGAAAAAGAGAGTTACACAGAGTACAATAACCACAGAAAACAGTGAATTTGGCAGGAGATGATGCAGGATTCAATTTACAAACCAAAAGAGAGAGTTACACAGATTACAATAGCCACAGAAAGCAGTGAATTTGGCAGGAGATTTCTCTTTTACAGTTCTTCACTAGTAGCCTCCCTGTAATTTACATATTTAATTGTCTTAATTAGACAAATACATGCTAGCTTAAAAGAAACAAGAACAGCTAGAAACATGAGAAAATAAATCAAGACCGTAACATCTAGAAAATATGCTTGGAAAATTAATTCTTACGGCTTCATTTATTGGGATCAAGTGTGAGTTATTGCAGCTAGTGGGCAGCATAACACTGCACACACTTATCATTGAGCGAGGGTAAGTGCTGCCAAATATCCCAGTCCAATTAATACAGGTTAATTTTAAACCACCAGCTAAGAGCTGAAGGAGAAGCTAAGAAACAGTGAAGACAGCTGATTCTTAACTATTGGCTGTAGACTTGCTCATAGAAGCTTGCACCACAGCAACACCAAAGCTGCATCAGCAACTTTATAAATGGAGCCCATAAAATAACTGTATTTAGTAAATACTTGCATTTCTGTAATGATACATTGCAGTACTTCTGTTTTTGGAAAAGTTATTTGTTTCAGGAATCACGTCAATTTTAACAAGGTACTCTTTGTAGTTCCATGTTTTTTAACATTCAAAATCGACGGAATGGGTATTTTTAAAAAACAAGTTAACACATTTCCTCTGAATTATCTTTCATCACAATCTGGTGTCAGTAATAGAAGCACTTTTCACTATTATCAATGTAAATGAGCTGTCCATGCCCATTATACCCATTATGTCCCTTATAAAAAGACTTTAATAGTCATTAACACATATCACTATTGTTTTGTAACACAAGAGGTACATTTTACACGTTACTTATTATTAACATAACACACTCTACACAGGGATAAAAAAAATATAATGTATTATCTAAACCTATATTGACCTTGTCATTTTTTTATTTTGATGTTGATGCCAACATTAAACAGAAACACATTCTTGTTGCTCTATCTGTGGAAAAGTATTTCCATTTCAGAAACATTTTAGGATTGTGATCACTCAATATTGTTGTCATTGGGCTAGATTACTATTAACTTTGCTAGATTAAAGTCTTCAAACAAGCACTAACAAAAAGACAAAGTTAGAATATCACAAACGCGTTAACGTATTCCCCCATATACTTCAATAGAGATCGAAAACTTGAAAAAAAAACTAACTCCATACTAGCACGCAAACCCAATCGCATAGTGCGTTAACCCAACATGAAAATATTTCATATTTCAATGTTCTTCACATAGCATATTTCTACATATATCTGACGGTATTTTGGTACAATGTATATCTACACACACACACACATATATATATATATATATATATATATTTTTATATATATATATATATATATATATATATATATATATATATATATATATATATATATATATATACATAAAGTATACAGGGAGTGCAGAATTATTAGGCAAGGTGTATTTTTGAGGATTCATTTTATTATTGAACAACAACCATGTTCTCAATGAACCCAAAAAACTCATTAAGTAGTTTTTAGTTTGTTTTTAGTTATAGCTATTTTAGGGGGATATCTGTGTGTGCAGGTGACTATTACTGTGCATAATTATTAGGCAACTTAACAAAAAACAAATATATACCCATTTCAATTATTTATTTTTACCAGTGAAACCAATGTAACATCTCAACATTCACAAATATACATTTCTGACATTCAAAAACAAAACAAAAACAAATCAGTGACCAATATAGCCACCTTTCTTTGCAAGGACACTCAAAAGCCTGCCATCCATGGATTCTGTCAGTGTTTTGATCTGTTCACCATCAACATTGCGTGCAGCAGCAACCACAGCCTCCCAGACACTGTTCAGAGAGGTGTACTGTTTTCCCTCCTTGTAAATCTCACATTTGATGATGGACCACAGGTTCTCAATGGGGTTCAGATCAGGTGAACAAGGAGGCCATGTCATTAGATTTTCTTCTTTTATACCCTTTCTTGCCAGCCACGCTGTGGAGTACTTGATCGCATATGATGGAGCATTGTCCTGCATGAAAATCATGTTTTTCTTGAAGGATGCAGACTTCTTCCTGTACCACTGCTTGAAGAAGGTGTCTTCCAGAAACTGGCAGTAGGACTGGGAGTTGAGTTTGACTCCATCCTCAACCCGAAAAGGCCCCACAAGCTCATCTTTGATGATACCAGCCCAAACCAGTACTCCACCCCCACCTTGCTGGCGTCTGAGTTGGACTGGAGCTCTCTGCCCTTTACCAATCCAGCCACGGGCCCATCCATCTGGCCCATCAAGACTCACTCTCATTTCGTCAGT
Organism: Bombina bombina; assembly: GCF_027579735.1. Lineage (NCBI taxonomy): Eukaryota > Metazoa > Chordata > Amphibia > Anura > Bombinatoridae > Bombina > Bombina bombina. Next base: position 787,053,736 of record NC_069503.1, on the reverse strand, counting down.
CCATAAAACCTTAGAAAAATCAGTCTTGAGATATTTCTTGGCCCAGTCTTGACGTTTCAGCTTGTGTGTCTTGTTCAGTGGTGGTCATCTTTCAGCCTTTCTTACCTTGGCCATGTCTCTGAGTATTGCACACCTTGTGCTTTTGGGCACTCCAGTGATGTTGCAGCTCTGAAATATGGCCAAACTGGTGGCAAGTGGCATCTTGGCAGCTGCACGCTTCACTTTTCTCAGTTCATGGGCAGTTATTTTGCGCCTTGGTTTTTTCACATGCTTCTTGCGACCCTGTTGACTATTTTGAATGAAACGCTTGCTTGTTCGATGATCACGCTTCAGAAGCATTGCAATTTTAAGAGTGCTGCATCCCTCTTCAAGATATCTCACTATTTTTTACTTTTCTGAGCCTGTCAAGTCCTTCTTTTGACCCTTTTTGCCAAAGGAAAGGAAGTTGCCTAATAATTATGCACACCTGATATAGGGTGTTGATGTCATTAGACCACACCCCTTCTCATTACAGAGATGCACATCACCTAATATGCTTAATTGGTAGTAGGCTTTCGAGCCTATACAGCTTGGAGTAAGACAACATGCATAAAGAGGATGATGTGGTCAAAATACTCATTTGCCTAATAATTCTGCATTCCCTGTATATACATAAAAGTAAAAAGATGAGATCCAGCACTCACTTCCTAAGCATAAGTGCCAGGGTGCACTTCAAAAGCAATGCATATAATAATTCCAGTCACTTTAATAAAGTGGTAAACATTTTCGGGGTCTCACCCAGCCATCCTCAGACCATTGGTCTGAGGACAGGGGAAACCCCAAAAACATTTACCACTGTATTAAAGTGACAGCTTGATAACGGAGATGATTATATTATTTTGTAAATACTTAGAACATATTCCCCTAGGTGAAAAAAATGGAAATGTGAAATATTTACAGTAATTACATAGTTAAACACTGGTTTTACATGTTAATATATACTTGACTGCAAAGGGCTCCAATGCAGTTCTATATATGTGTATATATGTATACATATGTATTTATGTGTTTATATGTGTATATATGTCTGTATATACATAAATACACATATAACTGCATAAAAACATATGTACACACAAATATACGTATACACTGTAAATATATATATATATATATATATATATATACTGTATATATACTGTACTTTTAAATGTAAATTTTGCAGCTTTTTATTTGAGCTCTGAAGTACAATAAATTCAATTGCACTCAAGGGATCATGTTTACTTTAAACCTAATCTAATACAAGCGGCGAGCGCAACTTCCGATACACATAAACAGATGCAATAAACCCTTTTTGGTTGCGGGCAACAGTATGCCTGCCACTCATAGGGGCTGAATTATCAAGCTCCGAATGGAGCTTGATGTCCCTGTTTCCTTCAGGCTCACCGGAAACAGCAGTTATGAAGCAGCAGTCTTAGAACCGCTGCTCCATAACTGGTCCGTCATCTCTGAGGCTGCAGTCTGCAATACACCCAATCCTATATGATTGGTCCGGTTGACACGCCCTGCCACAGCTGTCGGCATTCAGCAGTGTCTATTGGACATGCTACAGCGTATCATGATGGACAGACAATTTTAAATTGGCACCATAATCTTTTTGATTGACCTCTTTATGTTTAATTCCTGCAATAGTTCAAGTCAGCTCCAGAACACTTCTGGTGAGCAAATATCTAGCCACCAGTAACCAGAAGGATGCCAAGAACATCAAGTTCATATTATTTATAATAGAACTAAGCTGAAAAGTGTTTGCTGTATCTGCATGAATGAGAAAACCTGCATTGCTACAGAATAGACAGCCATCACCAAAACTGAAAACATCAGCTGCCCTAACCATTGAAGATGCATAGCTTGCTTAAAAAAAAAAAAAAAAAAAACACTAAAAAGTAATTTTAAAGGGTTTTTATTCTTTCGGCAGCCCAATTCAGGTGTGAGGAAACCCAGTGTTCCAGTTTCAGATTATATTGTATTTAGATTTTAGAGAGGTTTCCAATAGGTGTTCTTTCAAAGGAATAGAATGCAATACAAAGCAAAGCAAAAATGTAATACAACATTTTCAAATGAAGAAAATTTAAAGGGACATAATCCCAAAACTTTTCTTTTGTGATTCATATAGAACATACAAATTTTAAAAAAAGTTTCCAATTTATTTCTGTTATTAAATTGTCTTTCTTGTTAGACTTTGTTGAAGAGCAGGAAGGTAAGTTAAGGATGTGCACATATCTGCAGCACTATATTGCAGCAGTTTTGCAACAATGTTATTAATAGGCAAGAGCACTAGATGGCAGCACTATTTCCTGTCATGTAGTGCTGCAGGCACTTGCACACTACCTATATATATAGCTATTCAACAATAACATGAAAACAATGTAAGTTTGAGAATAGAAATAAATTGGAAACTTTTTTAAATTGTATTCTCTATCTGATTTATAAAAGAAAAATGTGGGGTTTAATGCCCCTTTAATATAATGTAATAGGGTTCAGTATGTTTAAAGTGTAAATTAAGTAAATATAATAGGTAACATAGTACACATGCAATTTATAAAGTTAATTAAATTTAACAGTTTCACAAATGGATGCGGTTTAAAAGAAGAAAATCCATTGCAATCCCTACCAAAAATTAATGTAGCTCATGCAGGAACAGAAGCTCTCTCTAGCAGCCAAGATTCTAATAATAAAGAAAAACAATAAAACAGTTGACACCTTACATGCTTATCTTCTTAAAATAATATCATTATTAGCAAAAACAAATTAAGCAGAAATTAATAGCATTAAACACATGGAACAAAAATGTTGCTAAGTTGATCTGAGACAAAGGAGTTCCCATCAGAAACTGATAATCAGAACAGAATACAGTTGCCAGTTCACAAAACTAATGAAGAATTTATTTTTTGGATGGGTGGTTTCTTAATCTGAGTAGAACCAAATAAAAAGGTGAAATACAGAGTAAAATGTATTGCTTAATACAAAATGTGTATGTGAATGGAAATCCCATTAATTCAGTTTGGGTACTCTCATATCTCCCAGCATTTATGGCTGCCTCTCCACAACTCAGAAGATTATAAAGAGACAGTTGTCATTTTGTGAATGGGGCTGTTTAAATGGGGTGGAGTTACAAGTGGGTAGGAAGCAGGGATTTGGATGTGCCTGGTCCTTAAGTTGGTCTGTCTGATCAGTCAGTAGGTGAGCCAATATACAGCAAGATTACAAGGTTTAACGGTATGGCTATACCGCTGAAAAATTGGCCATTATGCACAGGATATGCAGTCTCCCTTATTTCAAGTCAAAGCGATACGGCTATACCGCTAGCATTTCACCCTTTACGCAACTCTCCATTTAGCACTCAAAAAATGGCTTTTGAGTGCGGGATTTTCATTGTGCCATATTACAGGTTGTGCGATCTGGCTATAACGCTAGCTTTATAGCTTATACAGCCGCGATCCATTCCGCAATCTGAGACCAGTAGTTATGGATTTTGCAAACAACACCCATAAACTACACTATTTACTCCTAAACCGCCATCCCCAGCATTGCAAATACTATATAAGACCTATTAACCCTAGTATGCCGCCCACCCACATCGCCAACACTAAAAACTCAGAAAAAATAAAAAAATCTTACATTACCAAAAAAAACCCCACTAAAATTATGAAAAATAAAAAAACACTAAGATTACAAAAAATAATAAATGAAATGATCCAAAATAATAAAAAATAAACCTAATCTAATAGCCCTATAAAAACCAAACCCCCCCACCCAAACAGCCCCCCAAAATAAAAAAAACATAAGTTTTTAAAAAAAAGCTACCCATTGCCCCTAAAGGGACATTTGTATGGGCATTGCCCTTAAAAGAGCATCCAGCTCTTTTGTGCCCATTAAAATAAAAAAAAAGCCCTAATCTACAAAAAAAATCCCACCCAAAAACGTAGGTTTTGTATTTTGGGGGGTTGGATGGGTGGGGGGGTTACTTTTAGGGGGAATTTGTAATATTTGTAGGTAAAAGGCACTTTTAAGGGCTATTGGTAGTTTATTGTTAGGCTAGGGGGTGTTTTATTTGGGGTGGCTTTTTTGTTTTTATAGGGCTATTAGATTAGGTTTAATTTTTATTATTTTTAATAATTCCATTTATTATTTTTGTAATCTTAGTGTTTTTTTATTTTTCGTAATTTTAGTGTGTTTTTTTTTTTTGGTAATGATAGATAATTTTTATTTTTTCACAGTGTTAGGTTTTTTTAATTTTGTAGTCTAGCTTTTTTTAGTTTTAGCTTATTTTACTTTATTAAAATAGTTACGTTAGGTTTATTTATAGTTTAATCTTAGTTTTGTTTTATTTTACAGGTAAGTTTTTATTTATTTTAAGGTAGTTATATTGTAAATTTAATTTAAAGTATAGGGGATAGTTAGATTTAGGGGTTAATAGTTTCATTTAGTGTGTTGCGATGTGGGGGCTGGCGGTATAAGGGTTAATATTTTTATTATAGTAGTAGTGATGTGGGGGGCTGGCGGTTTAGGGGTTAAATAGTTTAATATAATGAAAAAAGGGAAAGATGCACTAGTGAAAATCTCCCTAAGGTGGCGCTTCCTAACCTGTACTACAATTGAATATACACAGTATACAAAAAGATCAATATACGAAAAACCAAAGTCCAATTTATCCAAAATGGAGGCAGCACTCTGTCAAAGGATGGTCGAATCCTGGTGGGAGATACTCTGGAAAAGGAAGCAAACAGAGGCGCCACAATGGCCTAGTACCACCAACACAAGTAGCAATAAAGATAAAACAAATGGTTACTCACAAACGTGAAGCAACCAATGGTGCTATTGAGACTCCAAATCAACACCTATTTAGGAATATAAAACGAACCACCATAGCTTAGTACAGTACGGTAAAAGTGAATTGAAAGACATGGTTGCACTTAAAAAATGGAGAGCACCTTCAGGTACAATACAGACAGACTGGAACTTCTCAGCCGCCCAACAGACTGATCTCCACTGCCAAACAGGCTACACGCCAAGCCCCAAGGTATGGGGTAATAAAATCCAAGAGCAGCAAGTGTATAGTAAAAACAAAGTCTTTATTAAAAGCAACGTGTTTCTGAGCCTCTAAAGGGCTGTTTCCTCAGGCTAGTAGATAGTTTTATTATAGTATTAGCAATGTGGGGGCTAGGCGGTTTAAGGGTTAATAACTTTATTTAGTGTCGGGGCCGCGGATTAGGGGTATTTAGACTAGGGGTTTATGTTAGGGTGATAAGTTTTTACATAACTCTTTTTCCCATAGACATCAATGGGCATTGCGTTACGGCGATCGTCATTCCGCGATCGCAGTTGTTAGTTTTTTTTCTAACACTTTCTCTCCATTGATGTCTATGGGGGAAAACGTGTACAAGCACGTAAAGTCAGTCCTTGGCTTTTGTGCAGTATGGAGCTTATCGCACCATATCGCACAACAAAAGAAGGTTTTTCAGTAACTTGTAAAAGCAGCACTATGGTGAGTGCGATACCGCTCATTTGTTTGCGTTATTTATGCACCTGGTTTAGCGCACAATCTTGGTGATAGTGTCTTAAATCTGTGGGAAAAAGGCCAAACCTCCAAATCTACGGTAATCCCACAAAATGATGGATGGTGGCGAGGTAGGTATTCTTGTCACCATTTTAAATATTTTAAAACGTTCATGTCTCATCAGGTAACATGTTTCATTAAATATTTTATTAAATTAAATAAGAAAATATCTTTAAAGATGCACATTTATTTGATATAATGGTAAGGATCAATGAAGTGTAATTTAAATTACACATTTCTTTCATACAAAACTGTGTAGTTTTAAAATATATTGTGTGATATTCCATAAACCAAAGGTTTATGGAATACAAGTAGACAGACCATTGAATGTTCAAAAAGTTACATCACATACAGTAAATCCATAAGTTTCAGTTTTTGAAACTCAGAAATATTTATCTGAATGTGACATTATATACATTCCCTCTATAGTCATTAATTACATGCACAGATAAATGTAAATTATATATATAAATAATTTTAATGTGTGCATTAACACATTAAAAATAATAAACAAACAACTAAATACAAGAAGTATAAAAATAAGAAAAATAAAGTATTAATATGATATTACAATGACATTTGATGCTAAAACAATAACATTACAATTATAATTACTGTATTCTTAATAGCAATTTCCTAAGTCTTGCACAGTATTGGTTTTAATTACATCTATAACGTTCTAGCTGACAAAAAATATTCATTCCATTACTAAAGCATTCATAATTCATAATAAATATATTTGTTCAAATATGCAGTCATCTTAAATCACTAGATGACTAATACATTATTTTTCACTAATGTTGTTAACCTTCAAGGACTGATAACTACATAGTTGTTCTAAGACCATTTGAAAAACTTTTTTGCTTCAATATTATGATTTACAGAGTCAGTCTCACACATCTTCTTTACTAATGGCCTATGCATATCAAATAACAAAGAATTTACAAACATGTTGTACTTAATTATTTATATTATGTCTGGATGGGTCAATCTGTCGTCTAGACACGAGGGGCCCGATCCAATATGCAGCGTCGCCCGCAAAAGCCGGCGACGCCGAATTTTGCGTGGGTTTGGTATCCTATATATGGCGTAACCTAGAAGATACTCTCGTATATTTCTGCCTTCGCCCATAGTCTTTTGGGCCATAGGCAGGTATACCAAACCCACGCAGTTTGGTATCCAATATACAGCGTAAGGACTTACGTGGTGAAAATGGAGAAATCTTACTCCATTTTCACCTCGCCACAAAATGCAGCCGTAGTAAGCCTTACGCTGTCTATTGGAGCCCCGTAACTCCCTAAACTACCTGCTAAATAAAACCTAACACCTAACGCATGCGCAATGTCTATCTCGCTGTCAACCACGATCTACTAAATAAAACCTAACACCTAACGCATGCGCAATGTCTATCTACCTGTCAACCGCGATCCCCAGCCACAATCCCTAATAAATCCCGCCGCCACCTACATTAAAAGTATAACCCCCTAATGTGATCCCCCTACACCGTAGCCAGCTACATTATATACCCCCTAATGTGAGCCCCTTACACCGCCACCATCTACCTTACCTACCCCCTAAAGTGAGCCCCTATCCCGCCGCCATCTACCTTACCTACCCCCTAAAGTGAGCTCCTACCCCGCCGCCATCTATTTTAAAAATATTAACCCCTAATTAAATCCCCCTACACCGCCGCCACCTATATTAAACACATTAACCCCTAATTTAATCCCCCTACACCGCCACCACCTATATTAAACACATTAACCCCTAATCTAATCCCCCTACACCACCGCCAGCTATATTAACTATATTAACCCTAATTATATTAGGGTTAATATTGTTAATATAGTTATTATATTATATATATTAACTATATTAACCCTATATTAGGGTTAATATAGTTAATATCGTTAATATATTATATATATATATATATATATATATATATATATATATATATATATATATTAATATTAAGTATAATAACCCTATCTAACTCTAACATCCCTAACTAAATTCTTATTAAAATAAATCTAATTAATATTAATATTATTAATTCAAATATTCCTATTTAAATCTAAATACTTACCTATTAAATAAACCCTAAGATAGCTTCAATGTAATTAATAATTACATTGTAGCTATTTTAGGGTTTATATTTATTTTACAGGTAACTTGGTATTTATTTTAACTAGGTACAATATCTATTAAATAGTTAATAACTATTTAATAGCTACCTAGTTAAAATAATTACCAATTTACCTGTAAAATAAATCCTAACCTAAGTTACAAATACACCTACACTATCAATAAATTTAATAAACTACAAATATCTAAACTAAAATACAATTAAATAAACTAAACTAAATTACAAAAAATAAAAAAAGATTACAAGATTTTTAATCTAATTACACCTATTCTAAGCCCACTAATAAAACAATAAAGCCCCCCAAAATAAAAAAAATTCCCTACCCTATTCTAAATTAAAAAAGTTAACAGCTCTTTTACCTTACCAGGGCCTTTTGTGGGGCATGCCCCAAAGAAAACAGCTCTTTTGCCTGTAAAAAAAAACACAATACCACCCCCCAACATTACAACCCACCACCCACATACCCCTTTTCTAAACCCACCCAAACCCCCCGTAAAAAAACCTAACACTACCCCCCTGAAGATCTCCCTACCTTGTCTTCACCCTGCCGGGCAGAACTCTTCATCCGATCCGGGCGATGTCTTCAATCAAGCGGCAGAGAAGTCTTCTTCCATCCGGGCGATGTCTTCAATCAAGCGGCAGAGAAGTCTTCTTCCATCCAGGCGATGTCTTCAAGCAAGCGGCAGAGAAGTCTTCTTCCATCCGGGCAATGTCTTCAAGCAAGCAGCAGAGAAGTCTTCTTCCATCCAGCAAAGTCTTCAAGCAAAGCGACATCTTCAATCTTCTTTCTTCGCTCCTCCGCTGCGGAGCATCCATCCGGCACGACGACTGAACGAGGAATGAGGTACCTTTAAATGACGTCATCCAAGATGGCGTCCGTCGAATTCCGATTGGCTGATAGGATTCTATCAGCCAATCGGAATTAAGGTAGAAAAATCTGATTGGCTGATTGAATCAGCCAATCAGATTCAAGTTCAATCCGATTGGCTGATTGAATCAGGTTAGGATTTATTTTACAGGTAAATTGGTAATTATTTTAACTAGGTAGCTATTAAATAGTTATTAACTATTTAATAGCTATTGTACATAGTTAAAATAAATACCAAGTTACCTGTAAAATAAATATAAACCCTAAAATAGCTACAATGTAATTATTAATTACATTGTAGCTATCTAAGGGTTTATTTTATAGGTAAGTATTTAGATTTAAATAGGAATATTTTAATTAATAATATTAATATTAATTAGATTTATTTTAATAAGAATTTAGTTAGGGATGTTAGAGTTAGATAGGGTTATTATACTTAATATATATATATATATATATATATATATATATATATATATATATATATATATATATATATATATATATATATATAATATAATAACGGTATTAACTATATTAACCCTAATATAATTAAGGTTAATATAGTTAATATATATATAATATAATAACTATATTAACTATATTAACCCTAATATAATTAGGGTTAATATAGTTAATATAGCTGGCCGCGGTGTAGGGGGATTAGATTAGGGGTTAACGTGTTTAATATAGGTGGCGGCGATGTAGGGGGATTAGATTAGGGGTTAATGTGTTTAATATAGGTGGCGGCGGTGTAGGGGGATTAAATTAGGGGTTGATATTTTTAAAATAGATGGCGGCGGGGTAGGAGCTCACTTTAGGGGGTAGGTAAGGTAGATGGCGGCAGTGTAAGGGGCTCACTTTAGGGGGTAGGTAAGTTAGATGGCGGCAGTGTAAGGGGCTCACTTTAGGGGGTAGGTAAGGGAGATGGCGGCAGGGTAGGGGCTCACTTCAGGGGTAGGTAAGGTAGATGGCGGCAGGGTAGGGGCTCACATTAGGGGGTTATAGATTTAATATAGCTGGCGGCGGGGTCCGGGAGTGGCGGTTTAGGGGTTAATAACTTTATTAGGTGGCGGCGGGGTCCAGGAGCGGGAGTTTAGGGGTTAATACATTTTTTATTGTTAGGATAGTGAGGGGGGATTGCGGATAGAGGGGTATACATGTCGGGCTATGTTTGGGAGGCGTGTTAGACAGTACGGGTGATTTTATAACTTAGTCAGGTTTTGTAGGCGCTGGCAGTTTCTAAAGTGCCGTAAGTCACTGGCGACTCCAGAAATTTGTACTTACGCAGATTTCTGAACATCGCTGGTTAGTCAGACTTACGGCACTTTAGCCTCTGACGGATCTGTATATGGGATAGCTCGAGTTGCGAGCTGAAACTACGGGCGGCGGGGTTCCCTCGCTTGCGCCGCAAACTACGATCTATATCGGATCGCGCCCAATATTTTCAACTCTAACAACACAAGCAAAATTATTTACCTTGTTAAAAAATGTTCAATGAGCCAAGACAAACAGTAAAGCAGCACAAGAAAAAATAACTCATATCATGGTGAGCTAAACATATCACTAAATGGATAAGGTTAAACAGCAAATTAAAGATTTGCATTGCTGCTTCTTCAACAAATGATACTGGTACAAAATAAAATAGATAATAGATGTAAATTAGAAAGCTGTTTAAAATCACATGCTCTATCTTATCCATGAAAGAAAAAAATGTGGTTTATGTCCCATTACATAAAACATGTACGACTCTAACGGAGCCCTAAGTATTTTTTGTTATTTGGTATTCTTTGTTCACTGTGCAAACTAGTCTTATGTTTTAATTATTTGGCACCAATTGAGAAAACCTCTTCATTGTTAAATAAATTGTTAAATTTTCTTCATGGTCAATGTGTCAATTCAAACCATTAGGATCTGATCCTTTGGTATGGAGAGATTCTAAATTAAACCTTGTCAGTAGTAGATTTCCCCTTTGGGGAATGCTGTAAAAACATTTTTTACCTTAAAGGGACAGTCAAGTCCAAAAAAACACTTTCATGATTTAAATAGGGAATGTAATTTTAACCCCTTAATGACCACAGCACTTTTCCATTTTCTGTCCGTTTGGGACCAAGGCTATTTTTACATTTTTGCAGTGTTTGCGTTTAGCTGTAATTTCCCTCTTATTCATTTACTGTACCCACACATATTATATACCGTTTTTCTCGCCATTAAATTGACTTTCTAAAGATACTATTATTTTCATCATATCTTATAATTTACTATAAAAAAAATTATAAAATATGAGGAAAAAATGGAAAAAAACACACTTTTTTTAACTTTGACCCCCAAAATCTGTTACACATCTACAACCACCAAAAAACACTTATGCTAAATAGTTTCTAAATTTTGTCCTGAGTTTAGAAATACCCAATGTTTACATCTTCTTTGCTTTTTTTTATAAGTTATAGGGCCATAAATACAAGTAGCACTTTGCTATTTCCAAACCATTATTTTTCAAAATTAGCGCTAGTTACATTAGAACACTAATATCTTTCAGGAATCTCTGAATATCCCTTGACATGTATATATTTTTTTTTAGTAGACATCCCAAAGTATTGATCTAGGCCCATTTTGGTATATTTCATGCCACCATTTCACCGCCAAATGCGATTAAATACAAAAAAATGTTCACTTTTTCACTAATTTTTTCACAAACTTTTGGTTTCTCACTGAAATTATTTACAAACAGCTTGTGCAATTATGGCTTAAATTATTTTAAATTAATCTCTGGGATCCCCTTTGTTCAGAAATAGCAGACATATATGGCTTTGGCGTTGGTTTTTGGTAATTAGAAGGCTGCTAAATGCCACTGCGCACTACACGTGTATTATGCCCAGCAGTGAAGGGGTTAATTAGGGAGCATGTAGGGAGCTTTTAGGAGCAATTTTAGCTTTAGTATAGTGTAGTAGACAACCCCAAGTATTGATCTAGGCCCATTTTGGTATATTTCATGCCACCATTTCACCGCCAAATGCGAACAAATAAAAAAAAACGTTACATTTTTCACAATTTTAGGTTTCTCACTGAAATCATTTACAAACAGCTTGTTCAATTATGGCACAAATGGTTGTAAATGCTTCTCTGGGATCCCCTTTATTCAGAAATAGCAGACATATATGGCTTTGGCGTTGCTTTGTGGTAATCAGAAGGCCGCCAAATGCCGCTGCGCATCACACGTGTATTATGGCTAGCAGTGATGGGGTTAAATATGTAGCTTGTAGGGAGCTTGCAGGGTTAATTTTAGCTTTAGTTTAGAGCTCAGCCTCCCACCTAAAACATCAGACCCCCTGATCCCTCCCAAACAGCTCTCTTCCCTCCCCCACCCCACAATTGTCCCCGCCATCTTAAGTACTGGCAGAAACTCTGCCAGTACTAAAATAAAAGCTATATTGGGGCTTTTTTTTTTTTTTTGGCATATTTACATATGCTGCTGTGTAGGATCCCCCCTTAGCCCCCAACCTCACTGATCCCCCACCAAACAGCTTTCTAACCCACCCCCTCTGCCTTAATGGGCGCCATCTTGGGTACTGGCAGCTGTCTGCCAGTACCCAGTTTAGTAACAAAAGTATGTTTATTGGTTTTTTCATAGCCCTTTTCTGTAGTGTAGCTGCCCCCCCCCCAGACCAACCCCCCACCCCTTCCAGAACCCTTAGATCATAATTTATTTAGTTAAATGTTGTTTTTTTTTACTCTTCTTAACTTAACTTTTGCTGCAGTGTAGCGGTTCCCTCCCGCTCTCACCCCGTGCACGCGCCCGCCCGCCGCCCCCTGTGCACGCGCGCGCTCCCGTGCGCGCCCCCGCCTGTCCCGCCCCCGATCCCGCCCCCCTCCCCTTCATCCGGCACACCGATGGCCGCCCACCCACCTCCCAGACTTGCTCCCACCCACCAACGATACCGGCCACCGATGTCCGGTGCAGAGAGGGCCACAGAGTGGCTCTCTCTGCATCGGATGGCCAAGGGGGGTTATTGCAGGATGCCTCCATATCGAGGCATCACTGCAATAACCGGAAAGCAGCTGGAAGCGAGCAGGATCGCTTCCACCTGCTTTCCAGACCAAGGACGTACGCCACACGTCCTCGGTCATTAACTGACTTTTTTTTGAGGACGTGTGGCATACGTCCTTGGTCCTTAAGGGGTTAAACAACTTTTCAATTTACTTTAATCACCAATTTTGCAGATTTACAGAGTTAAAGGGACACTGAACCCAATTTTTTTCTTTTGTGATTCAGATAGAGCATGCAATTTTAAGCAACTTTCTAATTTACTCTTATTAGCAAATGTTCTTCATTCTCTTGGTATCTTTATTTGAAAACCAAGAATGTAAGTTTAAATGTCGGCCCATTTTGGTGAACAACCTGGGTTGTTCTTGCTGATTGGTGGATAAATTCATCCACCAATAAACAAGTGCTGTCCAAGGTACTGGACTTTCTTTTTCAAATAAAGATAGCAAGAGAACGAAGAAAAATTGATAATAGGAGTAAATTAGAAAGTTGCTTAAAATTGCATGCTCTATCTGAATCACAAAAGAACTTTTTTTGGGTTCAGTGTCCCTTTAACCCTTTGAGTGCTAATGACAGCTCTGCTTTAACCCTTTGAGTGCTAATGACGGCTCTGAGCCGTCACAGAGTTTCTCACTCTGGTGCTAATGACGGCTCAGAGCCGTCATGAGCACTCTCCCACCTTGAGGGAGATCTGGGGGCTCCTAACCGATCCTACCCCGGCGATCATGCCTGTAGAGTGACAGGCATCGCTGGGGCTTCCCGTGATGCGTGGTGACGTCATGCGCAATTACATGATGACGTCACCGCGCAACTTTATTTATACTTAACAATGTTAAGTATAGGAGGAGGGGGCATGCTGCTTAGAAGCCTGTATCTCAGGCATCTAAGCAGCTACAGACCCCCAAGACCCATTGTTGGAAAGGTAATCGCCTAACCTTTCCAACAGTATAAGTCTTGGGGGTCTGTAAAAAAAAAAAAAAAAAAAAGTTTTTTTTTTCCAAAAATAAAAAAAATAAAAAAGAACTTAGAAAATATTAGCACCCAGGTGGGAAAGTGCTTAGCACTCAAGCACTCAAAGGGTTAATAGTTTAATTTAGGTTGTTGTGATGTGGGGGGCTGGTGGTTTAGGAGTTAATAGATTTGTTTAGTGGTAGTGATGTGGGAGGCCAGAGGTTTAGGGGTTAATAGCTTTATTTAGTTGCGGCGATGTCGGGGAGCAGCGGAATAGGGGTTAATAGATTTATTATAGTGTGGGCAATGTTGGGGTGCAGGAGAATAGGGGTTAATAACTTTAGTATAGTGGCAGCGATACCGGGAGCGGCAGATTAGGGGTTAAAAGATTTATTTCAGTGGCTGTGTATTTTGTAGGTGTCGGCGATGTTGGGGGTGGCAGATTAGGGGTGTTTAGACATGGGGTTTATGAAGGGGGTTATATTTAAGCGTAACTTTTTTCCCCATAGACATCAATGGGGCTGCATTACAGAGATTTTCATTCCGTGATTCAGGTGTTTTTTTCTAATACTCTCTCCCCATTGATGTCTATTTATTATATATATTATTATTTAGTTAATAATTGTAAGTTTAATTTAGCTCTATTTTATTATGTTAAAGTTAGGGGGTGTTAGGGTTAAGTTAGGGTTAGGGTTAGGTTTAGGGGTTACTAGTTTAAATTAGTTTATTGCAATGTGGGGGGCTTTCAGTTTAGGGGTTAATAGGTTTATTAAGTATATTTTGTTGGGGGGCTTGCGGTTTAGAGGTTAATAGGTTTATTATAGTGGCGGTGGAATTAGGGGTTAATAACTTTAGTATGGGGGGCGATGTGGGCGGACGGCAGATTAGGGGTTAATAATATTCAAATAGTGTTCGCGATGCAGGAGGGAGGCGGTTTAGAGGTTATTAACTTTAGTATAGTGGCGGAGATGTCGTGGAGCGGCAGAATAGGGGTTAATAATTTTAAATAGTGGCAGCGATGTCGGGAATGGCAGATTAGGGGTTAATAACTTTAATATAGTGTTTGTGATGTGGAAAGGACTCGCTTTAAGGGTTAATAGGTAGTTTATGGGTGTTTAGTGCACTTTGTAACACTTTAGTTATGAGTTTTTATTTTACCCTTTTTCTTGCGTAAAACTCATTACTGCTCTCATATTGCAAAACGGATCTTGTCATTATAGGGTATAACGCAAGCTTTTTGGCCTCACCGCAAAATTCATAATGGCTGCGCTATGGAAGTCCCATGAAAAAACATAATTTTTACGTGTGCGGGACTGACGTTGCATTACAGGCTAAAAGGCTTGCGGTACAGCTATACCGACAAGACTTGTAATGGCTGCAGTGCTGTTTTAACACTAAAATTACCAGCGTTAAAAAATGATTGCAAAACTTGTACTCTAGGTAAATATATTTCTATTGCAAACTTATCTATACTTAGCCAAAAACAGGTATTTATGAGAACATACTTAAATTTTATATAGGCTGGTTGCATAAGGATTAAAACCCCTCATATTAATATTTTGCCAAGCCACCTTTTGCTGTAATAACAGCTTTAGGACTTTTGCTAACAATATTTTTTGAAAAAAGTATATAAGGAGGAGCGCTCAAGCTTAAGGTGTGTGGATGCAAGTCAATAATATCATAAGAGTAGATAATAAAAAAATATGGCTATGCCAAAATTTATTAAAAATTAGACAAATTTAAAAAAAACAAATTAAAAACAATGACCATAAATCTATATTGAAATTGGACGTCGCCGATATATAGAATGGCTAGACAGAAGAAAGCATATGAATAGTTGCCACCATAGGGAAACAAAGTCTGGGGGCTCCTAACCGATCCTACCCCGGCGATCATGCCTGTAGAGTGACAGGCATCGCTGGGGCTTCCCGTGATGCGTGGTGACGTCATGCGCAATTACATGATGACGTCACCGCGCAACTTTATTTATACTTAACAATGTTAAGTATAGGAGGAGGGGGCATGCTGCTTAGAAGCCTGTATCTCAGGCATCTAAGCAGCTACAGACCCCCAAGACCCATTGTTGGAAAGGTAATCGCCTAACCTTTCCAACAGTATAAGTCTTGGGGGTCTGTAAAAAAAAAAAAAAAAAAAAAGTTTTTTTTTTCCAAAAATAAAAAAAATAAAAAAGAACTTAGAAAATATTAGCACCCAGGTGGGAAAGTGCTTAGCACTCAAGCACTCAAAGGGTTAATAGTTTAATTTAGGTTGTTGTGATGTGGGGGGCTGGTGGTTTAGGAGTTAATAGATTTGTTTAGTGGTAGTGATGTGGGAGGCCAGAGGTTTAGGGGTTAATAGCTTTATTTAGTTGCGGCGATGTCGGGGAGCAGCGGAATAGGGGTTAATAGATTTATTATAGTGTGGGCAATGTTGGGGTGCAGGAGAATAGGGGTTAATAACTTTAGTATAGTGGCAGCGATACCGGGAGCGGCAGATTAGGGGTTAAAAGATTTATTTCAGTGGCTGTGTATTTTGTAGGTGTCGGCGATGTTGGGGGTGGCAGATTAGGGGTGTTTAGACATGGGGTTTATGAAGGGGGTTATATTTAAGCGTAACTTTTTTTCCCCATAGACATCAATGGGGCTGCATTACAGAGATTTTCATTCCGTGATTCAGGTGTTTTTTTCTAATACTCTCTCCCCATTGATGTCTATTTATTATATATATTATTATTTAGTTAATAATTGTAAGTTTAATTTAGCTCTATTTTATTATGTTAAAGTTAGGGGGTGTTAGGGTTAAGTTAGGGTTAGGGTTAGGTTTAGGGGTTACTAGTTTAAATTAGTTTATTGCAATGTGGGGGGCTTTCAGTTTAGGGGTTAATAGGTTTATTAAGTATATTTTGTTGGGGGGCTTGCGGTTTAGAGGTTAATAGGTTTATTATAGTGGCGGTGGAATTAGGGGTTAATAACTTTAGTATGGGGGGCGATGTGGGCGGACGGCAGATTAGGGGTTAATAATATTCAAATAGTGTTCGCGATGCAGGAGGGAGGCGGTTTAGAGGTTATTAACTTTAGTATAGTGGCGGAGATGTCGTGGAGCGGCAGAATAGGGGTTAATAATTTTAAATAGTGGCAGCGATGTCGGGAATGGCAGATTAGGGGTTAATAACTTTAATATAGTGTTTGTGATGTGGAAAGGACTCGCTTTAAGGGTTAATAGGTAGTTTATGGGTGTTTAGTGCACTTTGTAACACTTTAGTTATGAGTTTTTATTTTACCCTTTTTCTTGCGTAAAACTCATTACTGCTCTCATATTGCAAAACGGATCTTGTCATTATAGGGTATAACGCAAGCTTTTTGGCCTCACCGCAAAATTCATAATGGCTGCGCTATGGAAGTCCCATGAAAAAACATAATTTTTACGTGTGCGGGACTGACGTTGCATTACAGGCTAAAAGGCTTGCGGTACAGCTATACCGACAAGACTTGTAATGGCTGCAGTGCTGTTTTAACACTAAAATTACCAGCGTTAAAAAATGATTGCAAAACTTGTACTCTAGGTAAATATATTTCTATTGCAAACTTATCTATACTTAGCCAAAAACAGGTATTTATGAGAACATACTTAAATTTTATATAGGCTGGTTGCATAAGGATTAAAACCCCTCATATTAATATTTTGCCAAGCCACCTTTTGCTGTAATAACAGCTTTAGGACTTTTGCTAACAATATTTTTTGAAAAAAGTATATAAGGAGGAGCGCTCAAGCTTAAGGTGTGTGGATGCAAGTCAATAATATCATAAGAGTAGATAATAAAAAAATATGGCTATGCCAAAATTTATTAAAAATTAGACAAATTTAAAAAAAAACTAATTAAAAACAATGACCATAAATCTATATTGAAATTGGACGTCGCCGATATATAGAATGGCTAGACAGAAGAAAGCATATGAATAGTTGCCACCATAGGGAAACAAAGTCTCTGATGTAGATTATAACCAGAATTCAGATAAATATAGGGGCCCCCAGTGGTAAGTCACTAGTAACTTAATCCCAAGCTCTGGTAATAGCTGGATGTGTATTACCTTTTCCTCCGAGTACTGTTTCCGACTCAAATGGCTTCCAAATCTTCACCTCTGTAGAGGCGCGTGTGTGACTGATGACGTCACAGAACGTGGGCGCTGTCTTCAACCCGTGGATCCTATTGGTCAGGACCGTTTTTGTAATGGAGGAATAGCAGCCGCTTATATTGTAGAGAGGAACAGCAGTGAAGTATCCGCTCTTAGTGCGAGTTGCCCGCAGGATACCTGTAATCAAATGGCAATATCGACTTATGTAGATGCCTTGCAGCAGCCTTGTAACAGCCTTGAGAGTAATCTTTTTGGATTCTGGATCCTCCATCGCTGGTTTAGACTCTGTATTCAAAGCTTAATGTCCAAAGCACATCAGGGACAATCTTTGCCTCAGTGTGGTAGTTTTGTCCTTCTTGGAAACAATAAAATATAACAAAGAAGAGCTGTAACTCTATCATCAACGCGTTTCTCCCTCTTACAGGGCTTTTTTCAAGATTTTTATTATCTACTCTTATGATATTATTGACTTGCATCCACACACCTTAAGCTTGAGCGTTCCTCCTTATATACTTTTTTTCTTCCTATCTTGCTCTTTCCCTATTGTGAGGGACTATAGGGTTGGGGGGTTTGGTGTTTCTCCTGCGCACACTTCTTTCCATACATTTTGACAATATTTTTTACCCATTCTTCTTGGCAGATTTGTTCCAGGTTGCTCAGATTGGTTCGGTGGCACTAGTCTTCTGCAATTTTCAAACAGTGTTACAGATTCTCAATAGGATTGAGAATAGGAATATGCTATTGTAGGATATTCATATTTTGGTTTTGAAACATTCCACAGTTGCTTCATCCTTGTGCTTCTCTATTGCTTATTTCTTCTATTCTAACAGGGATTGGCAGTTTTCTGTTTGCGCGATATATAGCCTTTTATATTTTGGCTAAAAAGATATTTGTTCATCTCATTTGACCACAAAAACCTTGTCTCCTATCTTAGTAATGTTGATGTAGTGCACATTTACATTTACAGTCTCAGCAGGTAATCTATGTAGTGTCTTTAAAGCACTTGGTGGCCTCTTCTTGGCTTTCCTCAGAAGCTTCCTCTTTGTTTGGTTGCTGAATTTTTGAGGACTTCTTTCAGCAGTGTTTGGGTGGTGTGTGATGTAGTCTCCACATCCTGATAATTGATCCAACAGTGCTAGCTGTGATGTCCAAACACTGATATTATTGTACCATTTCCCTAACTGATGCAGTTTGAATACCCTGTCTATATTACAGTAGCATGTTCTTCATTCTTCATTGTCACAGCTTTTCTTAAAATCTGCAGCTTGTCCAATGATTTCTATGCAAAGTGCACAAAAAAAGGTAGTTAATTTAATGTCTCACAGGTAGAGGCCAAATTTTAGGTAACTGTATTGCCATTATTGATTACTGGAAAAAAAAATAAGCTTTCCGAGAAGAAAGATTAAATATTTTTAAAAACTGTATATTTTAGAGTTTTTTTCTTTAAAATAATATTCAACATAAAATCAATGTAACCTTTTTGAGATTGAATATTTAGTACAATGCAAGAACTGATCAAGTGTCTGAATACTTTTGCAATGTATTATATATATTTATTCATGGTTGAAAAGCATACAGTTATATAATTATTAATGATGAATGATTACTTTACTATATAATGTTTTATTATTTAAAATATTTCATAATCATTTAGTTAGCCAAAAGCTAATTATGGGCTCAATGCAAATTGTGCACACATTATATATATATTTTTCTTCCATTGGCTTCAATGGGAGCTGGAAATGACCTTTCAGTTTGGTAAGTGCCAAATAAGAAATTTGACCACTTTATAAAATGCTGCCTGGTCTTTTCTTTTTGGCAAACATTTTAACAGTTATTGTCTGGCTATAAATTAATAAAAATAACTCTGTTTATGAAGCTGCAGATGCAACTTTGGAACCCTTGGCATGTAGGCTCACTCATGAGCAAGTCTGCAGCAGCAGATTTAAAACAATGGAGTTTACATTCCCTGTATGATTGACATGCCCTGCTCTCGCACCATTTGTTCCCTGCCTTGGATTTTTCCAACCACATATTTGTAAATATACACCTAAGTATCTGATAGGATTCAAATTTAAAATGAGACATTTTCCTTTACCTAATTTACTTTTAGACTTTTACAATACATTTCTAATATAAGCTTTTTTTTTTATAAAGCTCTTCCTATTATTATAACTTCTTAAATTTGCCTTCTAAAGGAGATGAGAACATTTCAGTTCACCTAGTGGAATTTTATGTTGCATATTTGTAGTCAAAGTGCTATTCCACAAATCCAAGATTTATTGCTTAATAACATTTTACATCTCAATGGAGCATACAACATATAAACTATACAGAAATACAATATATTAAATTAAATATACCTAACTGACCACAAGGTAATTTCAAATTAAAATCTATATTAAGCAAAATTCCCATATAAACAGAATGTATTTAATTTTTCTCACAGAACAATGGACATTGCAATGTATAGAGCATCTACGTTTTAATGGAATTAATAAAAAAAAGTTAAGATTCAAATAATGTGGTAAGAACAATATGGAAAATGTGTTGAGCTACTCAAAAATGAAAAATATTCCCAAGATATCTATATATGATTATCTTTTGAAATGTATTTTACAGAATTATAAAATACTATAATGGCTTTGGAAATTAACAGGAAATATAAGCAGACCTTCTGACCTCAAAACATTGTGAAAGAAAAAGGAACCAAAACATATTTTTTTATTTTATTTTTTCTGCATTAACTTTCATGCTAAAAACTTCTTAAACGTATTTAGCTCTTTTCTGGCAAAATATCAGAAATATTTTTATCTATAAAACAGCAGTCCTATTAAATTGAATAGTACAGCACTATTATTTAATACTTGCAGTCAGAAAAAACCTCCTATTACACAGGCAAGGATGACAATTTTCGAAGACAAGTTGTACCAGAATCTCTAACGTAACAAACAATTACATTGAAGAAGAACATTGCATAATGTAGACATCAAATACTTTAAGATTGTAGTATAAACGGTTTAACTGTGTGTATTACAAATTTCAATGTTTTCATTATTTATTTTGCATCTTTTCATGTAATTTTACTCTAAAAATTGTGTATGAATTGGAATTGGAGTCTTGGATTGGAATTGGAGTCTTCATAAACCAGACATTGTTTGATTGTTGTAGAGTATAATTTTTATATCTGTCCCTTATTGTCCTCAGTATAGGAGATAAGATGCTTTACAACAGGATACTACAATGAAAAGTTTGTTAAAATGTACAGTTTTCTCTAGTAACAAAGTATGAATTGGCTCCTATATAAGTCAAGTGATGGAGGGATGTAAATCCAATCCAATAGTTTTCACAATTGACTGGTATGATACAGTATAAACCCAATTTTTTTATTTCACAATTCATGCAAGTTTAAACAGCTTTCGATTTAACGTCTATTATCTAATGTGCTCAGTCCTCTTGGAATCCTTTGTTGAAAAGTACACATAGGTAGTCTAAGAAGCAGCAATGCACTACTGGGAGCTAGCTGCTTATTGATGGTTGCAAATAAGTGCGTCTTAGGATTGGCTCACTTAATGTGTTCAGTTAGCTCCCAGCAGTGTAATGCTGCTCCTTCAAAGAATTCTAAGAAAGCAAATCAAATTTGTTAATAGAAATAAAATGGAAAGGTGTTTAAAATGGTATGGATTTCCTGAATAATGAAATAACAATTTGGGGTTCTATGTTCCTTTTAATGCTTACCTTAAAGGACATTAAACACTTCTTGCTTTTGTATAAAAACTTATGCGTGTCCTACACTACCTAGCTAGGTGAAAAGGCAATGTCTATAACCTTCATATATTGCAAATCAAGTATTTGCTTAGGCAATATCCAGTATTTTGAAAACCTAGTACTATTAAGTTGTTCTGTAGCATAGATATAGTTGGTGAGCTCTGCCTATGTGCTAGATTACAAGTAGAGTGATAAAGTTAATGCGTGCACAATATTAAATTTTGCACTTGTCTGGTCAGCGCAACTGAAGTCCTTGCGTAAAGAGTTAGGGCTAAATTAAAAGTTGTACTAAACACAACATAAATAAATTAAAATAAAGTGCTACACACATATATACACTGGTATATGACAAGATATTTGAATGGTAAGGGCTATATTGTATATATACATACATTTACATGTCTAAATATGTGTGTTTTTATGTATATATACATATGTATATACAGTATGTGTATTTATGTTTATATGTATAGACTGTACATTTATTTATATTTATAAAATATTTTACCAGGAAGGAAACATTGAGATTTCTCTTGTTTTAAAGTATGTCCTGGGCATACATACATATATAAACATACAGTCATGGCCAAAAATATTGACACCCCTCCATTTCTGTCAGATAATGCACCACTTTGCCCAGAAAATTGTTGCAATTACAAATGTTTAGGCATTCTCATGTTTATTTCTTCTGTTTGTATTGGTATGACACAAAAAAGTGGAGAAAAAAAGCCAAATTGGACACATTCCACTCAAAACTCCAAAAATGGACTGGACAAAATTATTGGCACCTTCTGAAAATTGTAAGTAATAAGTGCATTCCAAGTTTGTGAGGCTCCTGTAATTTGCAATTATAACTCACCTGTATTAATTAACATGTGCTGATAATATAGAAATCACACCGGCAACCAGTAAAAATGGTGAAAAATTGACTCAACCTTTCTGTTGTGTTTATCTGTGTGCCACACTGAGCATGGAGAAGAGAAAGAACAGCAAATAATTGTCTGAGGATTTGAGAACAAAAATTGAGGAAAAGCATGGACAATCTCAAGGTTGCAAGTCCATCTTCAGAGATCTTAATGTTCCTGTGTCCACTGTGTGCAACATTGTCAAGAAGTTTACAGCCCATGGCACTGTAGCTAATCTCCCTGGACATGGGCGAAAGAGAAAAAATAATCAAAGCTTGCAACAAAGGATTGTTTGAATGGTGGATAAAGAACCTCGATCAACTTCCGGACAAATTTAAGCTGACCTTCAGGCACAGGGTACAAATGAGTCAGCTCAAACTATACATCACCATCTGAATGAAAAGGGAGGCTATGGTAGGAGACCAAGGAGGACCCCACTGCTGACACAGAAATATAAAAAAGTCAGCTTGGAGTTTGCCAAAACTTACCTGAGGAAGCAAAAATCGTGCATACAAATATACTGTATTTTCTGGTTGTATTCTAATAAAGAGACTGAGAAATACAAAAAAATACATCAGATATATAGATATACTGTATATAGAAATACAAATTCAAAAAAATAAGTAGAACATTTTATCTAATGAGAAGAACATTGGAATGTAAAATATTCATAACTAATTTCAGGTTAGAGCAGTAGGTCTAAAGTGTGTAGGGTTAGCATGCGAGCGAGTCAGTTTGTGCACTGTATTGAAGTCTGTGGGGAAAAGAAGTTAAAATGGTAATAACATACGAGTTCCTGAAGTTAGTGTGTGTTGTCTTTCGCTTGCATGCACACAATTAACTTTCAACTTGTAACCCGATCACGTTAAAAGTTTACTTCTGGTGGTGTTTGCATGTGAGTTAGAGTGCTAATTAGTGCACTACTTGTCATCTGGCCCTATATGTGATAATCATATTAATGATATTTTTAGACTATACTTTTTCTCTTTTAGTAACACAATAGTGGTTGATTTTAAAAATATTCTTTATTAAGCAAACATTTTAAAGATGTGGTAAAGGATCTAATGGGAAGTTATTCTAATTTAATAACTCACTCTGGCATTTTTACTGATATGATATGAGCAGGATGATTCCCCACCACTTCGTGCACCCACTTGTATCTTGGGGTTTGAAGTTTCTTGGAATAACTTCCTAGTTGTTCCTTTGCTATGAAAGAATAGTGACTTGAGGCAACAGTATTAGGATTGTATAGTTTAGTTTTACTTACCTGTAACAACATTAATATCTGCATGCAAAGTTTATCCTTTATATGATCTCTGCTCCCATAGGTTGGTAAAACGAAATCTCAGTCATAACTTCCAGTTTCCTGAGACTTTCTTGGATAGGTAAGGGGACTTGTGAGTGGTAGCCCACAGGCATTTTGTAGAAGAGGCTGTGGTAGGAAAGGGTGGGCCACAACCATGTTATGAATGGAAGAGAGATTGTGGGCTTTGGCAGGTGCTCTATGGGCATGTCCTGGGAGGAGCTCAGGCAGTTCCTGAAAACTGGGATGTTGAGAAGCTGATAAGTGGGCTCATTGTCCAATAGCTTTCCTTATCCCCATTCTAACCTATCAGAACTATTATATAAAGGTATTGTATAGCAGATTAAGAAAGTGTTGGCTTTCTATTAAAAGCCATTCCAATAGTACATCTGCTAGTAAATAATATAACAGCAACATCTAGTGACACACATGAAAAACAATCGGCTAGATTTAGAGTTTTGTCGGTAACGACCCTTGTATCTGACGCTGGCTTTTTTCCCCCAGCACCTTTTAAATACCGCTGGTATTTAGAGTTCACAGAAGGGCTCCGTTAGGCTCCAAAAAGGGAGCGTATAGCATATTTACCGCCACTGCAACTCTCAATACCAGCGGTACTTATGGACGCAGCCAGCTTGAAAAACGTGCTCGTGCACGATTCCCCCATAGGAAACAATGGGGCAGTTTGAGCTGAAAAAAAACCTAACACCTGCAAAAAAGCAGCGTTCAGCTCCTAACGCAGCCCCATTGTTTCCTATGGGAAACACTTCCTAAGTCTGCACCTAACACCCTAACATGTACCCTGAGTCTAAACACCCCTAACCTTACACTTATTAACCCCTAATCTGCCGACCCCGCTATCGCTGACCCCTGCATATTATTATTAACCCCTAATCTGCCGCTCCGTACACCGCCGCAACCTACGTGATCCCTATGTACCCCTAATCTGCTGCCCCTAACACCGCCGACCCCTATATTATATTTATTAACCCCTAATCTGCCGCCCCCAACGTCGCAGCTACCTACCTACACATATTAACCCCTAATCTACCGACCGGACCTCACCGCTACTATAATAAAGTTATTAACCCCTAATCCGCCTCACTCCCGCCTCAATAACCCTATAATAAATAGTATTAACCCCTAATCTGCCCTCCCTAACATCGCTGACACCTAACTTCAAGTATTAACCCCTAATCTGCCGACCAGACCTCACCGCTACTCTAATAAATTTATTAACCCCTAAAGCTAAGTCTAACCTTAACCCTAACACCCCCCTAAGTTAAATATAATTTAAATCTAACGAAATAAATTAACTCTTATTAACTAAATTATTCCTATTTAAAGCTAAATACTTACCTTAGCTATTTTAGGATTAATATTTATTTTACAGGCAACTTTGTAATTATTTTAACCAGGTACAATAGCTATTAAATAGTTAATAATTATTTAATAGCTACCTAGTTAAAATAATTACAAAATTACTTGTAAAATAAATCCTAACCTAAGTTACAATTAAACCTAACACTACACTATCAATAAATTAATTAAATAAAATACCTACAATTATCTACAATTAAACCTAACACTACACTATCAATAAATTAATTAAATACAATACCTACAAATAAATACAATTAAATAAACTAACTAAAGTACAAAAAATAAAAAAGAACTAAGTTACAAAAAATAAAAAAATATTTACAAACATTAGAAAAATATTCCAACAATTTTAAACTAATTACACCTACTCTAAGCCCCCTAATAAAATAACAAAGCCCCCCAAAATAAAAAAAATGCCCTACCCTATTCTAAAATTAAAATAGAAAAGCTCTTTTACCTTACCAGCCCTTAAAAGGGCCCTTTGCGGGGAACACCCCTAAGAATTCAGCTCTTTTGCCTGTAAAAAAAAAACATTAAATACCCCCCCAACATTACAACCCACCACCCACATACCCCTAATATAACCCAAACCCCCCTTAAATAAACCTAACACTAAGCCCCTGAAGATCTCCCTACCTTGTCTTCACCACACTGGGTTCCAGAAGAGCCTCCGAAGTCTTCATCCAAGCCTAAGCGGTGGCTGAAGAGTGACGTCCATCCTCCGGCTGAAGTCTTGATCCAAGCGGCGGCTAAAGAATTCCATCTTCGGGCAGATGTCTTCATCCTATCTGAGCAGAAGAGTAGATCCGGACCGGCAAACATCTTCATCCAAGCCGCATCTTCTATGTTCTTCCATCCGATGACGAGCGGCTCCATCTTCAAGACCTCCAGCGCGGATCCATCCTCTTCTTCCGACGTCCTAAAACAGAATGAAGGTTCCTTTAAGGGACGTCATCCAAGATGGCATCCCTCGAATTCCGATTGGCTGATAGGATTCTATCAGCCAATCGGAATTAAGGTAGGAAAATTCTGATTGGCTGATGGAATCAGCCAATCAGATTCAAGTTCAATCCGATTGGCTGATCCAATCAGCCAATCAGATTGAGCTTGAATTCTATTGGCTGTTCCGTTCAGCCAATAAGCTGATTTTTGCTAGGAACACAATAAAAGATAGCTAAAACATAAGTTAAATGTGACAGCTTATTGCCTTTTAATGACTACCCAACATGTCTGAATGCAGTTATATAACTGTTAACATTAAATCATGACATATGTCCTTTAATATGTTTGTGTAGTTTTACAACATTTTAAATATCCATTCACCTAACTGCAATAATCAGTCTGATTATATTATTTAAATTAGAGGTTTCATAGTTTAACCCCTTAATGACAACTGACGTGCCAGGTACGTCATGCATTAACAAGCAGTTAATGACAATGGACGTACCTGGTACGTCAGTTGTCTAAGAGAGTGCTGGAAGCGATCGCAATCGCTTCCAGCAGCTCTCAGGGTATTGCAGTGATGCCTCCATATGGAGGCATCCTGCAATACCTTTTTAGAAGACTCCGATGCAGAGAGAGCCACTCTGTGGCCCTCTCTGCACCGGTAGCAATGGTGCCGGTTCGTTGGTGGGTGGGAGCGTAACAGGGAGGCGGGTGGGCGGCCCATCGCTACCCAGCATCCGGTTCCTAGAAGTGCAATGTGCACGCCGGGTGCCAGGAGCGTATTAGCTTGCCACTGACACCAATGAGGAGGGAAGAGGGGGGGGGGGGGGAAAGATTTTTTAAAAAAATAATATAAAAGGATCTGGGAGGGGGAGGGGGATAGGGGTATTGTGGGGGGCTGCTACACTACAGAAAACATAAAAAAAGCAAAAGAGCAAAAAATACAGACAGCTGCCAGTACCCAAGATGGCCGCAATTAGATAGGGGGGAGGGTTAGAGAGCTGGGGGGGATCATGGAGGTTGGGGCTAAGGCAGGAGTCCATCACAGCTAAAATATTTTATTTTTTTTATAAAAAAAAAAAAAAAAAACTCCTTTTATTTAGTACTGGCAGACTTTCTGCCAGTACTTAAGATGACGGGGACATTTGTGGGGTGGGGGAGGGAAGAGCGCTGTTTGGGAGGGATCAGGGGGTGGGATGTGTCAGGTGGGAGGCTGATCTCTACCCTAAAGCTAAAATTAACCCTGCAAGCTCCCTTCAACCTACCTAATTAACCCCTTCACTGCTGGGCATAATTTACGTGTGGTGCGCAGCAGCATTTAGTGGCCTTCTAATTACCAAAAAGCAATGCCAAAGCCATATAAGTCTGCTATTTCTGAACAAAGGGGATCCCAAAGAAGCTTTTACAACAATTTGTGCCATAATAGCACAAGCTGTTTGTAAATAATTTCAGTGAGAAACCTAAAATTGTGAAAAATGTAAAGTTTGCTCGCATTTGGCGGTGAAATGGTGGTATAAAATATACCAAAATGTGCCTAGATCAATACTTTGGGTTGTCTTCTAACAAAAAATATATACATGTCAAGGGATATTCAGGTATTCCTGACAGATATCAGGGTTCCAATGTAACTAGCGCTAATTTTGAAAAAAAGTGGTTTGGAAATAGCGAAGTGCTACTTGTATTTATGGCCCTATAACTTGCAAAAAAAAGCTAAGAACATGTAAACATTGGGTATTTCTAAACTCAGGACAAAATTTAGAAACTATTTAGCATGGGTGTTTTTTGGTAATTGTAGATGTGTAACAGATTTTGGGGGTCAAAGTTAGAAAAAGTGTGTTTTTTTCCATTTTTTCCTCATATTTTATTATTTTTTTGTAGTAAATTATAAGACATGATGAAAATAATGGTATCTTTAGAAAGTCCATTTAATGGCGAGAAAAACTGTATATAATAGGTGTGGGTACAGTAAATGAGTAAGAGGAAAATTACAGCTAAACACAAACACCGCAGAAATGTAAAAATAGCCATTGTCATTAAGGGTAAGAAAATTGAAAAATGGTCCGGTCATTAAGGGGTTAAAAGACTGATGGATTGGTAAAAGGGCCTTTGTGTGCTGTTTCACTGTACATATTACAATATCCTATTTTTGATAATTGGACACTAAATTCCTTAGAATTACAATACTAATTTCTTCCAATAACATACAGTATGTCCCTTTAAGTCTATAACTGCTAATTATACACATTGTCTGATTTCACTATATACAATTTAATAAAACACAGAAATGTACGTTGGAAGATTAAAGCATAATCTACTTGTAACCATTGCTGTTTTATATGTTATCTGTTTGTAGGACAGAATATAAAACAAGTAATATATAGCTGCAATAAATATGGGATTTAAGCTTCTATTTTAATTTTTGCTTTTCTGAGCATAAATAAAATGGGATCTACAATTCATAAACAAGAGATTGATTTAGATTTTCTTTTCTAAATTAATTTCATATGTAATCCTTTCACCTGTTATGTATTTCATCAAACTGTGATTACAAATGTATGTGTTGTTTTTAATAAATATTTAATCAGTTTTTTAATCATACACATAAACCACAAATATTTTGCTTATTATTTTTACGGATACAGATATAACAGTTACAATCACACCTTATTATGGGGTAGTCACATCAGACGTATTGTAAATAATGTAATTAAATGATACAGATATAACAGTTACAATCATAGCTTATTATGGGGTAGTCACATCAGACATATTGTAAATAATGTAATTAAATGTTTATTGCTTTCTCTTTGATATAACATTCTGACTTCAACAATCAAATCTTTGAAGTAAAACAAGTATAGTACAGTAAAAATGTATATCGTCTATAACAATTTACAGGGACGGTGCTAGAACTTTTGGCTGCACAGGCAGAGGTAGATTTTTGATGCCACCCCCTCAAACAACTAACATACCCTCCAATTGCTGCTTATTGATTTTTTTTTATAAAGATGTAATTAAACAGCTGCAGCTAACTATTTTTCTAAAATTTTATAGAACATAGATTCCCAGTACTATATTAAATCTGATTTATTAAAACTATAAACTTACAGATCTCATTGTACTCTCTAGGCATTTTTCCTCTGTAAGTCTTCCTCTTCTACCTTACCAAAGTCCATTTCAAAATAGGCAACACACTTACTAGACTGATAAGAAAAGACGTGCAAGACTAAAAACAAATTTTTTTTACAGTATGCTGAAAACACAGCAATTTGACCTACATTTATTTAAAAAAGTCTCAGTTCCAAGAGCTACCTGTCGCCCCTGCAAGAGTCTACCTACTGAGAGTTTCATAACCTTCCTATCTCTGGTAGTTTCACTAGTATCAAGATCACCAACGAGTATGACAGAAGCACAGTAAATAATGCCACCATAATCCCTAATGTGAGCAAAAACATGAAGTATGAGTTGTAACCTTTGTAATAGCCTTAACTTAGGCCCCAATAAAAGTGTGAGGTAGTGATATATTCAAAAGGGATCCGATGCAATGTCAAAAATGCCGGTGAAATATTAAAAAGTGTAGCATTTTACTACATATTGCAAAAGGTGATGATGCTGTAAATATTACAAGCAGCATTTGTACCAATATTGCCGATGTAAAGTAAATGATCACTTTTAAATATATATCACCAAGCCTAATAACTATACCTATGTACCCTAAACCAACATAACCCCACACTACTAAACTCCTAAACAGCTAATAGCCGTCAGCAATAAACTTCCTAACCTATTAACCCCTAAACTACCAATACCCTATCCCAATAAACTTCCTAACTTTTTAACCCCTAAACCACCAATGGCCCACCACAAATACCCCCTACAGTATTTGACCCATATACCTTTAAAAGCCCACCCCAAACACCCATTACATTAATTAACTCCTATACCATCAATAGCCTACCACAAACACCCCTATACTACTTAACCCCTATACTGCTAATACTCCCTAACCTATTAACTCCTATACAATCCCCCTTGCCTTCACTCCTCACATTCAGTCCTTGGCTAAAGCCTGCCACTTAACAACATCTCTAAAATTAGACATTTCCTTACACAAGACACAACTAAGATTTTAATCCACTCTCTCATGCTTTCTCATCTCGACTACTGCAACTCCGTCCTCTCTGGTCTACCTAGCTGCTGCCTAGCTCCTTTACAATCCATAATGAATGCCTCTGCCAGGCTCATCTTCCTTACACATCGCTCTTCATCTGCTGCACCTCTCTGTCAATCCTTTCACTGACTTCCGCTTGCCTTCAGGATTAAACACAAAATCCTCACTGTGACATACAAAGCCCTCAACTGCACTGCTCCCCCCTACATTTCAGACCATGTCTCCAGATACTCTCCCTCCCGTTCCCATCACTCTGCTCACAATCTCCTACTCTCCTCCTCTCATGTTACCTTCTCACATTCCCGTTTACAGGACTTCTCCAGACTGGCCCCCATCTTGTGGAAATCCTTGCCTCACTCCACAAGACTCTCCCCTAGCTTTAACAGCTTCAAGCACTCCCTAAAGACTCTACTATTCAGTGATGCATTCAACCAACACTAACCTTTCCTAACTCCATTGCTTACCCCTTGAACCCCTTAGAATGTATGTCTATCAGCCCAGCTGTTTGCAGATCGCATTCATAAGAGCCGACTACAACAGTGCAACTCTTGGCAGGGTCCTCTACCCATATGATCCCTATAAATGTTATCCTGTATACCAAATATGTTTATAGCGCTGCAGAATCTGTTGGTGCTCTACAAATACCTGTTAATAATAATAATAATAATAGAAATCAAAAGATGAGGCAGCAGTCGTTCCTTGTATGCATAAAAGTCAAATCTTTATTATTCAATTTAAAATATCACAGCAAAGGGTAAAAAGAATGCAGGCTGGTTGACTAGTTTCGGCAGTGCCGTAATCATAAACCTGCAGTCACTTAAAAAGTGGGCATATTTGAAGTGATTACCTAACACAGTGATTGGTCAATGTTAATGGGAGGATACAATCACTCCCCTACATATTAACCTCTTACTTGTGGGTACAAAATACAATTAGCTGCAGTAACATAACTTTGACTGCTCAAATGTTGGCCATGGAATATATCTATTGCAAAAACAAATATATTTATATATATATATATATATTGACTCATAATAATTTTAACCCTATATTGTGAATGGAAAGCACTCACACAAAAAGTGTTGACTGTAATAGGCATTATGTGTGTGGCCTATCTGGCCTATAGAATACCTGGGGAAGATATATGGACTGTATACTGATGTATTGTGTGTTTATTCTCACAGTCATGGGTACCAGCCGACAGTATGGTGGCAGACTGACAAAGGGTACACTTTAGGGGTACAAGCCGAGTGCGCAAAGGAATGCGTAAAGGGTAACAGTGTGGTACCAGTAGATCAGAGGAGAACCCTCAAATAGACCACTGAAGAAACAAAGGTTTACACATACAAGCACAAATATACAGTTTATACAAAGGGGGAGTATACATCAATGCCAATGATTAATCAGGTCGAACTCGGAATTGAAGCCTTCTGGCACCTGTGTACAGAGTTTGAAAACCCAAAAGCCTTTCTGTCTGGCTAGAATTTCCTCTTTATTCCCCCCTCTTGAGGGTTACTTAATCTATTCAATTGCCCTCCAATTAAATGTCCTATTTAGGCTGGTACCCCTAAAGTGTACCCTTTGTCAGTCTGCCACCATACTATCGGCTGGTACCCATGACTGTGAGAATAAACACACAATACATCAGTATACAGTCCATATATCTTCACCAGGTATTCTATAGGCCAGATAGGCCACACACATATTGCCTATCGATTTGGGAAAACTATTTAGGACACTATATACTTCGGAGTTGTGTTATAGGCACAATTTAGCACTAACATAAATATAAAGCTCAATATTCCTGAAAGCTTGCTTTTTATATACATATTTGCTGGGGATATTTAATTGCCACACAGCTGCAAATATGGTATTTAAAGCAGTTTGTAGGCTCAGGAATTATGAGAATACCTTTATTTAATAGATCCAACTTGACTTATGGTGTGCCATTACTGTAGTTTTATTGATGTGATCTATATATATAGATATATTTCTACTAGTACTTTATAGATTTCTACTATTCTCTAGCATTATGCAAGTGTGCATATATCTTTGTTTTTTGCAATAGATATATTCCATGGCCAACATTTGAGCAGTCAAAGTTATGTTACTGCAGCTAATTGTAATTTGTACCCACAAGTAAGGGGTTAATATGTAGGGGAGTGATTGTATCCTCCCATTAACATTGACCAATCACTGTGTTAGGTAATCCCTTTAAATATGCCCACTTTTTAAGTGGCTGCAGGTTTATGATTACGGCACTGCCGAAACTAGTCAACCAGCCTGCATTCTTTTTACCCTTTGCTGTGATGTTTTAAATGGAAGAATAAAGATTTGACTTTTATGCATACAAGGAATGACTGCTGACTCATCTTTTGATTTCTATCCATTTTGGGGATGACAAGGAGTCCCCCTTTTTGGCAGTCGGTATCCTCAAGGATCCTCACACTCTGGCTACAACACAGTGAATTTGTTTGAGAGTAAGTTCTGTGTTTTCCTGATGGTGATAGGCTGAAGGTGACACCCCCCCCCCGATTCTGCATGCCCCCGATGATGTCATACGCCACGCTACGGAGACCCGGAAGTCTGAAAGTGTAAGAGAATGGAGAGGAGCTGACCCTTGAAAGGGAACCAGTGTTTTTTGCCGAAGTTTGTCCCTATTTAGGACTACACCTCTGAGGAGTTCGCACTGATAAACCTACCGGGTTACTAGTGACTTCTAACGGCAGAAGGGTGAGTTTTGTGATTTCACCCTATTCCACTTCAGTGGATGCCTTAGAGGACTAGGGTAATTACAGATTGTGCATTTGTTTGGGGGGTGTTTTTGCACCACTACCACAACCTTGTTTCACACGGTACACTTTGCCCATCACTGACACTTTCCAGAGTGCTACTTTATCCAGATTGAGTGTTCATGTTACATCTGGGATAGTTTTCTCTATATTGTTAATAATAATAATAATACTCTGTTATGATTACTAGAGATGCTAAACCAAGATCAAGTCATATGTAAAATGTCAAGGGAAAAAATGTTCCTGTTTGTTAAAGCACTTTGGCCTGGATTACAAGTGGAGAGCAAAAATGCAAGCGGTATGAAGCACTAATACTGCTAGTGCTAAATCCATTCTGCTGACATTTGTACTTTAATATTACAAGTAATTGGTTAATTTGTTTTTGTGCCCCATGATAATTTTGTGAGCACTTTTCATTGCTATAGCGCAAATTGTTGCACTAGCAAAATAAAACAAATAATAATCAAATAATTAAAATTTTGCAAACATTTCCATAGCTACTGTCGCAAACAATATCAACCCCCTAACCACTACAGACCCAATGCAAAACAACTGTGAACCCCTAAACCACAACAAACCCTATTGTAAAAAAGGCTACACTATTAAGTCCTAAACCACCAAAACCTGTCACATAAAACTCTACACTATTTTATTCTAATCTACCACAATACCTAACAAAATCCCCCTACACTATTATCCCTCTATCTGCTAATCCACCATGACTCTGTAACCTAAAACCTTAAAACCTAAATCCTCCTAAGTCACAAAAAAATAATTAATAACTGTCCTAAAAAATTAAAGGCCCCTAAAAATTAAAAAGCCCCCTAAAACCTCTATACTTAACCAACTTATGACCCTCTTAAAATTCCCCTTAAAAAAAATAAAAAAAAAGAAAGAAAGAAATATTCTGCATGTGGTGAAATGAATGTATTGCATTCTTATAAAAGGAATAGCTAATGATCACTCTCGCTAAATTTAACTTTATATTTTAATTTCCAAATATGTGACAGATAACTTTCCGTACCAGTGCTTATCCCAATGTAAAAAAATCAGTACAGCTTCCAAAAGTTAACACATTAGCTTCCTAGCTGCCTTTAACTCATTGCAAAAAAGCCCCCTTACACTAAAGGCCCATAAACCATCACTGCCCCTTTGCAAACAACCTGCCATACACTAGAAATTCCTAAACCATCACTACTCCTAAAGAAAGTATAATGCCCTGCACTATTAACCTTCAAGCTGCTAATCCATGTAGACCACATAACCTATCAATACCTAACCTAAGACTCCCTAAATAACAAACAAAAAAATAACAAAAGTCACTACAAATAAAAAACACTAGAGGGTAAAAAAACATAATATAATAAAAATAAATAAAAATAAAAACCATAAATAAAACCATGTTTTAAAAAACAGAAATAAAAAATCCTCCAAACTAAACCCTATCCTAAAAAAACTAAATAACTATAAAAATCACTGCAAACCCCTTATACTAAAAGCTAAAGGCCCTCTAAAAACCCCTATACTACTTTATTTAGCATTTTTTTGGGGGGGTTGGTGATTATGAATGTAGGGTGTATGTTTGATTTGGGGCTGATAGTGGTTTATGGATTAATAGTGTAAGGGAGTTGTTTACAATGGGGTAGTGGTGGTTAGGGTTTTCATGTACTAGGGGTTTGGGCAGTGTGGTATATTTTACAATGGGGTTAGTGCTGGTGTTGAATGCTACCAGTCACGGTAATAGTTCACAGATTCTTTTCAAAAGTGATATTCAATGTTGATTATTGTATGTATTGGGCAATGCCATATAACGTGCCTCTGTAAGGGATGCTGTGGATGCCTGACTATCTACCCGATATATATATATATATATATATATAAATTCTTGCCATGCACTCACTGCCATCATAGTCAAAAGCCCAGGTGATTCTCCTCACATTTTCCTTTATTCAATTTCCAAAAATAAAACCATCTGTCGATGTTTTGGCTTTGTACTCAAGCCTTTTTCAAGACAAAGTTTCACCAAACACTTGCAAACCAGTGTGTTCACAGCATTCTTACACCAAATGTCTCCCTCATATTTATTGTAGCCCTTTACAGTCTTTTTACACTTTGCCATATACCATATCCCCTTTAACACTTTTAAAACCTTTTTATTAATATTTAAATGATATATTTGTATTAAAAAGTGTATATATGAGTGCAATACATTATTTTAATGTGTTTGTGAAACTAAAATGTAACCCTTAAACTTTACTTCAGGTCTCAAATATTTTAGCACAGTTTTTTAGCACAATTAAACTAAAACTTTTAACTTGTAATACCAGCGCTATTTAGTGCAGTTTCTATATCCATTGAAAGTACAAGTTGTGCTAGATGTATGTCTGCTACCCTAACCCTTCTCTGGTAAATGGGACTTACAATAGACTGGTAATATCAAGTTGCGTTCTAATGTTAGCAGAGTCAAGTGATACTGCTTATCGGAGCCCGTGGTATCATTAGCACGTCACTTGTAATCTGGGTCTATACCTTCAACATAATTAAATTATTTAGTTGTGATGGGTAGCAGCAAGCACTCTTTTCACTTCAATCTATCAAAAGGATTTAGTTGACATAAATGTCTTACTTTTTTCACTGTTGTTTATATTTTGAAATGCAAACATATTTTCAATTAGTTTTACTGAAATTGTTGAGTCAATTATTTTATAGATGTGTAGCGTACTAGCAATTAAAGAAGTGCATTGTGAAAGATTGTATATAAAAATAAAATATTCAAAAATCATTTAGTGCTGTCATTTTTACTAGACCTATATACATTTTTCAAATCAAGTTTAGTTCAAAGACAGACTCTAGCCAACATTGCTGTCGTGCAACCTAAACTTTATCTCACATTTAAATGTCTGATTCTCCTCTTGACTGTTCAGAAGATTCATAGGGGTAGATTTATCATACTTAACTCCTGTTTCCGGTTAGTCTGAAGGCTTGTGCAGAAACAGAGGCATTAGGGGCCATACGGGGCATGATAAATTGGCCCATAATATGAATGTCCTTTGGGGTGTGTGATAGAGGTGGACAATGCATCTTTTGGTGAATGTTTGCCAGAGATATAGGCCATTATTTACAATCTACTGTCAACAGATTCAATAATATTGTATTCAGGGCATATTATGAAAAAGCTTCATATCTTCATATTTTTGTATTTGGTAGATGCAGTTGACCTCCATAAGTATATTGAACATTATATACTTATATACAAAGAGAAAGACACACAGAAATGTATTTTCACATAACATTAGTTATAGTAAGAGGAGGGCAATAAAAAATCTGCAAAGGAATACTATCATTAAAGCATCAGACAAGGGAGGCAATGTGGTGGTTATGGACAGGATATATTATTTAGTCAAGGCCATTTGCCAGCTTAATGGCACCCAGGTTTATACTAAATTGAATTCTAATCCTAGAGAGGTTTTTAAAAAGTTTCTGAGTTTGTTGGTAAGGTAAAAAGTACCTAGATTTGTACATAGAGATTTGATCTTGGGCTAGCCTTATTATGGGACAGCAGTATTCTGTTAGTAGGTCTATATATGGGCTCTTGCATTAACTGTTCAGTTAATTTTTTGTATAGGTTCCGTATCTGTGTAGCCTATGACCTGTTTCATATTTTCTATAACTTCTGTTTTTCATTTTTTATTTTTATTTTTTGGATTTCTTTCCTTCACATGCTCAACTGAGCCACTCTTTTGGATATATCCATTGGTATTTAGCTCCCCATTACAATTTATTTTTGGGTTAAATATTATCTACGGCAAAGGCATGCCAATGCAATACGTCATGGGTACAATAGAGCTTTACCTGGGATTGACACTTTTTGTATATCCCATATATTATTATTATTTTTTCACATTTGCTTAGCCTTGTGCGCTAGGGTAAAGGGGTTTTCTCACTTGCATTCAGCGTATCTTAGCTGCCGGGGAAAAAGCCCAGCTGTCAGCACATATGACAGCCAGCGCACAAGACGCAGCAAAGTGATTGATGGCTCTGGCCTCTGGGGGGGAGGGTTGGGCCGCCTGCCATTGTCATGTAATAGGGGGGCGGTTACACTCCCCGGCGTGTGGGTGTGTACTAATGTGCTAGTTATAGGGGGGAAGGGGGTGTGTTAGTTTTTGTACTAGTGATTGGCCAGCAATTCACAGGTAGGGATCCTGGCGGCCAATCAATGCTGGAGCAAGGTTTTTAAAGCACGTAGATTTTGTGCTAATTTTATATGGCTATGAGTAAGGCTTAGGCCGAAACGCGTAAGCCATGTGTTTCAAGCTCCAGCAAAACTTTTCCTTTATTCTCTGCTTTTTACCCGGGTAATGTGTACCCTTCACTTTGGTGCTTTTGTGCTTGTCCGCTTTTGGATTTACAAATAAAACACATTTAACTGCTGCTGCTCATGTGCTTCTCAAATCCTTTGTATTATTGCATTCTATTTGGCCAGAGTGAGCACGGAGCAGGTGGCATTGGGCTGCAGGGGTGTTTTTCTGCATCGGAGCGCTGTGTTGGACGTGGGACCGGAGCTTGCTCAGGTGGACAAATGGCTGTTGGGTTCGGAATCACAAACAAGCCTGCAAATGCAACACTGACGGATGCCAAAGGTATACATTACAAGCAAAAGTCCCAATATAGCGCTCAAACCATTGCTGCAAACTGGTACAAAACCCTTTAGGTAACTCGGGTATCACTGCAGTATCAAAATTCAAATGACACAGTTCAAAGTAGGCACAGTACCTCAATCCTCCGGTATTTGCAAACGCTGCACAAGCTCCCGGTCACGGTCTGTCCTCTGTGAGTGAACCCCTTCCAATCACAACCAGGTGTGACCAATGCGCTCTGCTCCTCTCAACACAGCATCCACTTACGGAGCTCCCCGCTAACCGCCCGCAGACCTCTGTAAGTCTGCACAAAATCAGCAACAAAAATAGAAAAAAGGGCGAGTCAGGGCCACAGGCTAAGAGTTTAAAAGGTAAACTTTATTGCCATACAAAAATTAAAATAGATTACACAAGCAAAAATATAACAGATCAGATCTAAGACAGCAGCGGTCTACCAAAGGTATGTTCTCTGCCGCTATTGGGGAGCTGAGTTACTATCATTATTACATTGACATATATCTGCTTAAGTTGTACTGAGTAACCGGAAGGTCCGTTATCCACATATATTCAACACGGGGGACGGTGGAAAACCTCCCTGCTGATAGTAGCGCCCGTTTTCCGGGGGGGACTGTTATCAAGATTTCAAGTAAGGTACATCAGATGGTTTTTCACTACCGATAAATGAGTGGTTGTTACTGATACTGATTACATTCCATCTTTGTCTATAAGAAGTGTACCTCTACAGCTACTTTACCTCACTGGACTGATTTGACACCATATTCAATCTTTTCCTCATGGTTTTGAAATTTGTTTAGCAGTTTGGCTAGAACCTGGCCAGGTTCTTGGTGTCCAATTAGCAGTCCACCCCTGCAGCCAATATGGACAATGGGGGTATAGCAGATACCACCCCTATCCTTTTTGCACTTAGATCAGAAAAGGAAAGAGATATTAACACCAAAAATTACAGTAAAAAAAAATTCTACTAATAAAGCGCATTATAATTTGATAACTTTATTTGAGGAAGTGGAGTTCCTCCTCCTTAAAGAAGACACATTGATTTGGGATGTCAATACCCTAAATAAATATCTAGAGCTTGGCATCATTCCAAGGGGTTTAAGATTAAACGAATATCCCACATTCCTAACGGATGATAAGACCTTTATGGAATTATGGAACAACAATCTATCCGACTGTTCCTTCAAATTAATGAGGTTAATCTGTGAATACAAACAGAAAGAGTTGGAAGAGATTGCTGTGAAGATTAAGGAGGTACAGAAGGAGTTGAGTACTAGGAGTGAGGACTCCAATTTTCTGAAGTTTAATACTACTCTTCAACAGATAGTTGCAGATGCAAAAACCTTACTCCTTCAGGTTAAACACAATAAATACCTGAGGGACCAAAAGGATTATGACCTGAATAGGGTCTATATTTGGAATCGAAGAGAACGAACCTTCTTCAGAAGGGAACAAAGCAAGAACTCGTTCCATCCTAACCAACCTCGAGGATCAAACAGACATAGACGCAACAGGGGCCGTAGAGTAAATTTCTATGAGAGTGAGGGTGAGTCTTGGGATGAGGGATCAGGAGGTGAAGAATTTACACAAGAATGAGTTACAAGACCAAAGATAACCGTGCCGATACTCAAAACCCCAACTCCCCAATTTCACTCGCAGTCTAACTATAGAGATGATGCTATACCTGTAGCAGGTGCACGGAGTGACGCAGGAGAGCGTGAACGGGATCAACTAGAGCAGGTTTTTTCCATCCCCCAAAGAACAACAGAAGGGGGGAGGAGGAAGACAAAACCAGGATCCTGGCCTTCAACAACAGGAACAGCGAATATACCCTCAGAGGAGAGGAAGGAGAAGAGGGAATTACAGCTATGGAATTTAATTAATCTGTCTGATTACTCGCCAAACCCACATGAGATGGACGTCCTCAGCCTGGGGCTAACCTTTGTTCCCACAGCAGACTTTAACCTTTTCAAGACTTTACTCAATGTGAATAAACTAATAAGAGTCTTGACCCTTAAGAAATTTTTCAACATGCACCCTATTGAGGGTAATGAGAGTCATGATCACATTCTGAATAGACCAGGTTTGAGATCTATGCCACCTAGAGATGGTACTTTGGAATTCCAGGGAATATGTGATGTAGGAACTCTGGAATCTTTGGGAGAAGGAATGGGTTTGATTGGACAGGATGGTCTAAAACTCCAGTCTTTTCGGGAGAAATCAAACTTCTACCCCATACAATGCAGGGGGAACCTTCTTGAAAAATTCCAGAAGAGGGTGGAGGAAGATCTATCGAACTTACATTACAAATCAGATAGAGGGAAAAGTGGCAACTTGTCCCATCGACGTAAAAAAGCAATTGAGAGTATGAGCAAGAACAAAAACATCATTGTCAGGGCCGCAGACAAAGGTGGGATGGTTGCCATCATGAATAGGGGTGACTTTGTGGCAGAAGCGGTAAGACAGCTACACAACCAGGATGATTACACTAAGTTAACAGGTGACCCCACTAAGACTTGGCCTCCCTTGTGGATGATGGGGTTGAATTTGGTTACATTAATCCTGACACCAGGAATTATTTACTGGTGTCTAACCCCACAATAGCGACCTTTAACCATTTACCAAAGGTGCATAAGACACTTACTAATGTCCAGGGGAGGCCAATTGTGAGTGGTATAGGTTCACTTTTAGAACATACGTCTGAATGGCTCGATTAAATTTTGCAGCCCATGGTGAGCACTCTGTGGAGCCATCTGGCAGATACTAGACATGTTATTAATCTGCTTAAGGATATCGTGTGGCAAGAAAATTACAGATGGCTCACTGTGGATGTAAAATCTCTCTATACCTCAATTCCACACAATAAGGGCCTGGAAGCAATCCGATTTTTCATGACCAAATTTTTTGATGACTCCGATTTCTCAGATTATGTGGTAGAAGTCACCAGGTTCCTTCTGACCCATAATTATTTCGAATTCGGTGGGGAGTACTATCTCCAGAGGCATGGGACAGCAATTTGGGCCAAATTTGCCCCCTCCTATGCCAACCTATTTATGGGATGGTGGGAGCTGTCCCACGTCTTTGGGGATGGGAACCCCTACCGAGGCGAGATTATTTGGTTTGGACGCTATATTGATGACCTCCTCTTTATTTGGGGGGGGGTCTGAGCATCTCTTGATGGAGTTTACAGAGTATCTCAACAGGAATGACGTAGGCATTGAGTTCACCTCGGAGACTCAAGTCTCTGAGGTAAATTTCCTGGATATTACATTGTTTGGTATTCCAGGTCAGAAGGTTAGGACTGATGTGTACCATAAACCCATTGCGGGTAAATCCCTCCTCCACGCCTCGAGTTGTCATCCACGTAGGGTTTTTGGAGGCGTGGCTAAGAGTCAATTTATCCGCCTTAAGAGAAATTGCTCTGAACCCCAGCGGTATGAGGCACGGGCAGATGAGTTGTCTATTAAGTTGAGTGAGAGGGGTTATGGCACACGTACCATCAGACAAGCAAGGAAATCGGTGGATAGAATACTGAGAGTCAGTCTATTGGACCAAACGAAAATCAATCATAAGAAATCTGATCCTGTGCTCAGCTCTGACTCCAAGGTTACCTTCATCACCCAGTACTCTAGACAGTACAAGGAGGTCTGTCAAATTGTAGGTAAACATCTCAAGCTCTTGACAGCGGATGACGGCCTAGCAGGGGTGATTGACCAGGGAGTCAGGTTTGGTACAGGAGAAACAGAAGTTTAGGGAACATGGTGGCACCTACTAGGATTGGGGTGGTTGGCGATACAACCCCCTCATCTTGGCTCACTTGCTTGGGGATGTTTAAATGTCATCATCATACTTGTGTTGCATGTGAAAAGGTAACTGTGGGAGACTTTTGTCTCCACTATGACAGGAGAGTCCTTCAGAATCAAATTTTGTCTTAACTGTAGACAAACATTCATTATTTACCTTATCACATGCAACAGCTGTTCCCTACAATATGTAGGACTAACCACTAGGGAGGCGAGAACACGTATTAAAGAACACTTGTCAGACATCAGGATAGGCACCATGACGACCCCTCTAGTGAGACACTTCGTTGAGGAACACAATAAATCATCCAGGTCCCTTACTTGGACCATTATTGATAGGGTCCCACCTAAAAAGGGCTTGGTTGATCGGGTTGGTAAACTGGGGGAGAAGGAGGCTTTCTGGATATTTAAGTTGAAAACAAGAATTCCAGGAGGCCTCAACTCTGAGTTTGACTTGATCAATTTCTGGTCTACGCAACAATATTGAAAGATGATCCAAACTCTAATATGTGTCCTTCCTCCCAGTATATTGTATATATTAGCTAATCTGTAAACTATCATTATCATTAAGTGTTTTTGTTTATTCTATATATATTCAATCCTTTTTTTGCCAGCTTTGTACATAGAGATTTGATCTTGGGCTAGCCTTATTATGGGACAGCAGTATGGGCTCTGCCTCTTGCATTAACTGTTCAGTTAATTTTTTTGTATAGGTCCCGTATCTGTGTAGCCTATGACCTGTTTCATATTTTCTATAACTTCTGTTTTTCATTTTTTATTTTTATTTTTTGGATTTCTTTACTCAGATTTCTTTCCTTCACATGCTCAACTGAGCCACTCTTTTGGATATATCCATTGGTATTAAGCTCCCCATTACAATTTATTTTTGGGTTAAATATTATCTACGGCAAAGGCATGCCACTGCAATACGTCATGGGTACAATAGAGCTTTACCTGGGATTGACACTTTTTGTATATCCCATATATTATTATTATTATTTTTTCCTTGTGTTGTTCACATTTGCTTAGCCTTGTATGCTAGGGTGAAGGGGTTTCCTCACTTGCATTCAGCGTATCTTAGCTGCCAGGTAAAAAGTCCAGCTGTCAGCACATATGACGGCCAGCGCACAAGACGCAGCAAAGTGATTGATGGCTCTGGGGCTCTGGCCTTCGGGGGGGGGGGGGTTGAGCCGCCTGCCGTTGTCATGTAACAGATGGGCAGTTACACTCCCCAGTGTGTGGGTGTGTACTAATGTGCTAGTTATAGGGGGAAGGGGGTGTGTTAGTTTTTGTACTAGTGATTGGCAAGCAATTCACAGGTAGGGATCCTGGCGGCCAATCAATGCTGGAGCAAGGTTTTTAAAGCACGTAGATTTCGTGCTAATTTTATATGGCTATGAGTAAGGCTTAGGCCAAAACGCGTAAGCCGTGTGTTTGAAGCTCCAGCAAAACTTTCCCTTTATTCTCTGCTTTTTACCCGGGTAATGTGTACCCTTCACTTTGGTGCTTTTGTGCTTGTCCGCTTTTGGATTTACAAATAAAACACATTTAACTGCTGCTGCTCGTGTGCTTCTCAAATCCTTTGTATTATTAAAAAGTAAATGAATATCTTGTTCCAATTAATCCTATAAGCAAGTATTTAACTTTTTGCCTAAAGTCCATAAGGACATTAAACAACCCCCTGCTCTGATTTATTAGATTAGAATCAAAACTTTCAATGGAGATCAAGTTATAGATTTTTTTGTGATGGACATCACATATCTGTATACATGCATACCCCATTAATTAGAACTGAAATCTTTGGAATACTTTGTTGTTCAACTTTACAGATTATGCCAATTATCCTGACAGCCCTTGAGTATCTCCTTAAGCATATTTTTTTTATGTTGGAGAAAGGGTTCTGTCTGCAAATATGTGAAACAGCGATAGGGCAAAAATTGCCCCCTCTTATGCAAACCTGTATATGGGTTAGTGGAAGATGTTCCAAGTCTTTGGCGATGGTAACTCTTTGAGGAAGCGTATAATTTATTACACCCGCTATATTGATGACCTTCTTTTTGTATGGAATGGCAGTTATGATACAGTTTTGGATTTTTTTTTTTTAGTATATTAATGTTAATACACATGTGGCTAGATTTAGAGTTTTGCATTAGAAGGGGTGCGTTAGCTACGCGTCTTTTTTTTCTAACGCACTGTGTTTTTAACACT
This sequence comes from Bombina bombina, assembly GCF_027579735.1. NCBI lineage: Eukaryota > Metazoa > Chordata > Amphibia > Anura > Bombinatoridae > Bombina > Bombina bombina. The sequence goes on along the minus strand of NC_069503.1, from coordinate 787,010,067 downwards.
GATATTACGAGTTTCCAAACAAGCTCCTAACGCGACTCCTAGCGTGTATATTTTATACGCGTAATCACACCCACGTTAGACAGTCTCCCATAGAGATCTATGAGAAATCAGAAAAGCACGCTTTTTTCACCTAACACTCGATCTCACGAGAAATACGCACTGCTCGGTCATATGACCTATACCACATAATGCACAATAAAAACAAAAGGAAAATGTCATAACAACAATCACAAAACGTAGCACACACGCATTACACATCCAGAAGCGGGGAAAATAAAAAATTACACTAAGCGACGAAAACAGATATACCTTACGATCCGGAAACACGGAACAAAACAACTTGAAAGAAAAATTGCACACTCATACACAATCAAAACACTCGCATTCAACATTACGGAATATTAGTACAAACAAACATTCACAACACTTCACAAATACGACACCATCACAAATCAACATTTACATTTACACATAATACTATTGGACAATGTCATGCAAAACGATCACTATGACATCATCGCATTTTACACATTCCACAAATACTAACTCAATATGAACATGTGCAAAATCCCACAACTAATACACATTGCACACATACTAATTACTAACAAAGCACACCTGAACACAATTTACAAGACAAACCGGTATATCATTAAACATTTACACAGGGTATATAAGCACGCCACAAGCATGGCTTCTTTGACTGTGTTGCTGGTGGGTTTTTGGAGATTGGAGATTTACTGAGTTATTGTGAGAGTTAGTGCGAGTTAGTGTTATTGGGAGAGTTAGTGGTAGTGTGAGAGAGTCAGTTAGTGTTATCATGAGTGAGTTAGTGTTATCCTGTGTGAGTTAGTGGTAGTGTGAGTTAGTTAGTTGTAGTGTGAGATAGGAAGAGAGCGGTAGTGAGCGAGAGTTGGTTTGGCTGAGTGTGCGAGTGCTTTCTCTGTATACGTAATACATTTACACGCAAACACATTCAATACATACATACACTTATCAATAACACTACATACACTTCATACCCCATACCCTCTCATACTACACTCCATACCCCGTTCCCTGTAATCCCATTCCCTGTAATCCCATACCCCATTCCCTCTAATCCCATACCCCATTCCCTCTAATCCCATACCCCATTCCCTCTTATCCCATACCCCATTCCCTCTAATCCCATACCCATCCCATCATTACATTTAGTTTACATATCCTCATTTTAGTCTACTTTAATGTTTTAGTTTGCTAAATACTCATTACCCTCTTTTATTTATATCCCTTTCACACTTTGAGCACTTTTTTTGGTTTATTTCTTTATTCATTTTGACCCCCTTTCATTTGGGCACATTCACTTTTGTTGTAGGAGTTAGGGATTAGTGTAGGGAAGAAATGGAAGAGGAGGGCAGGCAGGAGATTAGTCAGGGGAGAGGGAGGGGGAGAGGAACAGGACAGGAAGGGAGACAGGAAGGGGGCAGGAAGTGGGGGAGGAAGCAGTGGGTGGACCCAGCCACTTAGTTCAAGATGAACAAGTGGCTGGGCCCAGTGGCGGGCAGAGTAGGGCTTCACAGTCCGGGAAACGGAGGACACCATCACAGGGGAAGGCCAAACTGACTAGGGAGGCGAGGTTTACTATGGAGGAGAAGGAGGCCCTCATAGAGGCATATGTGCCAAGGGCTAGGAGGCTGCAAGCTCAGAAGGCCACCCCAAAGGACAAGAGGAAGCTCTGGCTGGAGATAAGGGATGCAGCTAATGCAGTAGGGGGCCACAACAGGGATGTCGATTCTATTAAACATCGCTACCAGGACTGCAAACTGGAGCTGAAAAGAAAAATGTCTCTGGAGTATCAACATGCAACAGCAACCGGTGGCGACCCTCCACTGAACGTGGAGTATAACCAATGGGAGGAGATGTTGCGTCCCAGCATCGTACCTGCCACTCTCATCTGATGGTAAGCTCATTTATTAATTTCTCAACCTCGAAAATAAAGAATGTATTTAAAGGGACATGAAACCCAAAATGTGTCTTTCACGATTTAGAAATAGCATGCAATTTTAAACAACTTGATAATTTACTTCTATTATATAATTTGCTTCCTTCTATAGATATCCTTTGCTGAAAAGCATATCTAGATAGGCTTAGAAGCTGCTGATTGGTGGCTGCACATAGATGTCTCATGTGATTGGCTAACCCATGGCCATTGGTATTTCAACAACAAAGGATATCTAAAGCATGAATCAAATTCAATAAAAGAAGTACATTTGAATGTTGTTTAAAATAGTATTCTCGATCTGAACATTGAAAGAAAAAATGTGGGTTTAATGTTCCTTTACGAATATGATTAATGCTATTATGCTTTTGTACACATTATTACGTAAACGCATTCACAATTACTTTGCGATTACATTAGTATCTAGGCTACAGGTTAGGTGTGCATTTAAACAGACTGAAAACAAACGTAAAAACATTCAGATTGACCAGATAGATTTCACAAACACGGTTTTGAAAATGCGGAAATCGTATTGATTGTTAGATTTCAAAGTGGATTAATGAGGCTGCATTTGTGATTCTATTGTAAGCAAAAGCATTTACATCTTTATTTTGAAATATGCTAATATATACTTTTCTTTCTTTTTGCAATATACAGAGTCTGGGGAGGAGCCAGCACAGCAACCACAGGCTCCTCATTCATCCAGGTATGAGAGTGGTGGGGATCAATTGCCACCTCGGGGACACATTGAAGACATCCCTCTATACGAAGAAGAAGAAGCTGCCCCCACTGCTGAAGAGATCCCTGCAGCAGAAGAGCCTGGTGCAGCAGAAGAGCCTTGTGCACCAGAAGAGCCTCATGCATCAGAACAGCCTCATGCACCAGAACAGCCTTGTGCACCAGAACAGCCTCGTGCACCAGAACAGCCTCGTGCACCAGCAGCCCGCCGTGCACCAACAGCACCTGAGGAGGAGGAGATAGCCGAGGTGCAGGTATTGCTGGATTTCCAAGAACAAATGCAGAGGGAAAATATTCAAACTCGAGTCGAGATGTCAGCAGATATTCGTGCCCTTTGAGAAGGACAAAGAGAAATTATAGAAGGACAAAGACAAATTATTGAAGGACAAAGACAAATTATAGAAGGCCAAAACTGGCTTGTGCAGATTGTCACAGATCTATTTCAGTTCCTCCGGGAGGCACATGCTGGGTCATCTGCTGCTGGGCCATCTGCTACTGGGCCATCTGAGCCTGGGCCATCTGCTCCTGGTACTCCTCAATCTCCTCCTCAGCCTGGTCATCCCAGTACTCCTCCTTCCCCTCTTCCCCAAACATCTCCCATGAGAACTCGTCGGAGGGGGCAGTTGCCCCCCCAGTGCCTCAGTCTCATGGGAAGAGGGGAAGGAAGAGGAAGTAAGTATTTTCACGTATATATTTGTTTGGTTATTTAATGTGTAATGGATAGGTATGTGATGATGTCTTCTCACACTTGTGGACCACACTCTGCATATAATCTGCTTCTATGTGACCGGGTCCATGGAGGCAGATTTTTTGCAGAGTGTGGGTTACAAGTGTGTGGACACCACATCATCACATACCTATCCTTGTTCATTTCATTGATTGGTTTCTGTGATGTGATGTCCAAACTGTTTCCCTAATCTCAAACAAAATAACCATTACAATTATACATGATGGCATATTACTGTTTGAATGCCAAGAAAACACTGTATTACGCATTATCAAGCTTTTTAAAAGAAAATTTGTGAAATACACGTGGGATTTATGTGATTACCCTTGTATCTATGGCTCTGTAAAAGGACCACTTATTTATGTTATTTTGACAGACCAACATTTTAGACAACCACTGATCAATCCAAGGTCACTATGCTGTATGAGCTCAATGTTTTCTATATGAAATTTTTAAAAAAATGCCCTCTAGTGGTCAAAATTCATTCAGATTACATGCACTCTTCAAGCTCTAAGAAATGAGCTGATGAACCTCCTAGGTTTAGCTGTTGACTAAGAATAACAAGAGCGTTATGAGAAATAGGTGAGAAACGTTTGAGATAATAAAAAAAAATGCAACATTAAATTCATTAGTGGTTTTCAAGACTGTCCCTTTAAAAAAATTACATATGCTAACATATGCTAATTATTTGATTGTTGGTATATCTACATGTACTTGTTCAAAAAAGAAAATATTGCAATAGGATTTCCAATGACGTGTTAAATAAAGTCTGTTTTCTTAAAGAGACATTATTGTGTTTGAATTTATTTAAGTAATTTAATTTAGAAGGAATATGGTTTCAGTTCCTTTTATGATTTACTTTCGAAATATATGCTCACAATAATATATTTGGAGATTAACCAATGTGGAACTCATACATGACACAATACTCAACATTTACATTAAAGGGACAGTATACAATCATTTTCAGACAACTGCATGTAATAGATACTACTATAAACAACCAGATGACCACATACTGATATCAAAATCCATGAATCCATGAGAATGTTGTGTTCTTTATCAGCTATGGGTCAACAATGTTACATGATTCACACAATCCATACTCACCATGGTTTTAAACTTGTCTTCTCATTCACAAACGTGGGTTACGTGCAAAATTGAATATTGCGGGACTACGTAATACAATCAGACGGTTTTCCAACTTTGGCATGTGACGTCTTAATTAACATGGCTCATCCTTGATCGCGTAAAAAAGCCATCCAATCAAAGACGCATGCTTGATCACGTAAAAACGCCATCCAATCAAAGGCGCATCCTTGATCGCGTAAAAACGCCATCCAATCAAAGGCGCATCCTTGATCGCGTAAAAACGCAATACAATCAAAGGCGCATACTTGATTGCGTAAAAACGTCAGCCAATACAAAGACTCATTGGACAGCCTGGCAGGTGACATCTTAAGCAACATGGCGCATCCTTGATCGAGGAAAAACATCAGCCAATACAAGGACTCATTTGACAGCTTGGCATATCAATAAGAAACGTATTTATATTTTGGAAACTAGTATGTGCTATATTGCTAGCTATGAATGTCACGCGAGATAATGTAATACTGTTATATATGAAATAGAATCCATTATTGAAAATAAAGAGATATTTCAGTAGAAGCAGAGGATTACTAACTCAACCTTTTTGCAAGCAGCATGATTTAAATAGACATGAAAACAACATTTTAGGTTACACGATTATGTACGACATTGCAATTTGAAATACATTTTAGCAATAAATGTAAATATTTGTATTGTTGTGTTTCATGTCACTTTCAGTGGAGGCTCCTCTATAGGAGCACTTGAGCACGTGAATCCCCCTGGAAAAACCCCTGGAAACCCCTGACCCCTGATGAAAAAAAAAAAAAAGTGAGAAATAAAAAAAACAATATAAATTTTTTAACTTTTTTTGCTGATAAAAATAAAAAAAATCTCCCAGGCTCCACTGCATATTTTACTAAAAACATTAAAATTTCAGTTTTTAAATATTAAGGCTGAAAGTGGAAAGGGCTGTTTGCCTATACTTCTATCTATAGCACATGTTGTGCAGTGCGATAGATAGAAGTATAGGCAAAAGCCCTTTCCACTTTAAAACGGCATTGACTGCAGTGCCACCTACAGGCCGGCCCACAGCCTTCTTAATTGCACAACTCTTAGTGTGCGGGAGCCAGCTGTCACGTGACACTCGTACACTAAGAGCTGTGTGTCACAGACAGGTGCTGTGCTGAATTTTGAGAGCCACGCTTTAATACTACAGTCCCCATGATGCTTTGCATTGCGCATGAGGAACTGTTTATCTTGCAGGAAGTTGCAGCCCAACCATGCTCTATTGGACTGGATCATGTTTCCCTATTGCCCTTCCCAGTGCAGGCAGCTGCGTGCTGCCTGTGTACAGTGTTACTAAAGTCTGAGTCTGTCACCTCAACATCAGCTGTCACGTTAGTCATGGGCTTGTCAGTTTTTGCTGCCTTTGGCGCAGCGCAGCTCAGCCGCCCGGAACTAACAATTTTGGATTCTTTGGCGTGCAGCTCCTCCTGACTGACTTGCTGCACGTGTAGTCTTTTCAGTCAGTAGGAGTCTGCAGCACAGAAGTGAGACTGGAGTGCCAGCACTTGCAGAGGCAGCACTGAGTAGCTCCCAATTCTCTGTCTGTATTATTATTAGTAGAAGAGGCCAATATTGACCCATCATATAAGGAGAGAATGAGATATGAGAGAGCATGACTTAGGAGCTAGGACTGGAGCAGTGTCACAGCCACTCCCAACCTTTATTAACAATCTTGGCTTCACTTTATGTATAGCTTTAGCCCCAGACCCACACCCTCATTTTCTGCATCGCATACATAATATTTATCTATTTTTTAGCCAGTGAGTCCAGCATGTTTGACAGTATTCATGGTGACATACCAAACAGAGTTGCTTTTAATCCTTGTTTAATGCTGCAATGAAGTCAATTCAAGTCAGTGTTTAGAAACACATGATGTGTGTTATAATACTATAATACATATTTTCTGATTGGGTTACTATGACTAATGCAGAGTTATTCAGCCAAATATATATTAAATCTTGGTCAGTGTAAAACTTATGCACTTATACAATTTTTAATTCTGCATAAAGAAGTTGTGTTTTTATTAAACCTTACTGACAATAGTTTTCATTAAAAAAATAAAAAAATCAGTAGTGAACATTGATCATGTAACTTGATTAGTAACCGTTAAGCTGATTATGTTTATTTTTTTGTAAAACTTTGGTGTGAACTGTTCCATAGTGTGTGTGTATATATATATATATATATATATATATATATATATATATATATATATATACACACACACACACAGTATATATTTTTGTCATTTATAGTGTAAATGTGAAGCTGTGGCAAATTGATAGTGTTGTTCTGTCACATAGTATGTTGTTGAGCCATTATGACAGATGAACTGCTGTTGAGCATAGTGTGTTTTATGCTGCTGTGAGATATTGTGTTTGGCTGTGCAGCTGTAAGACACTGTGTGGGCTGTTTATCTGTGATAGATAATATAGTTTTTGTTGCTTTTACAAAAAGTGAAAGCACATTTTCTGGCTTCTGCAAATGTGAAATGTGGTTTAGTTGTGAAAGATTGTGCCAATCACTGCAATATATGACAAAAGGATAAATTGGGTAGTTGTCATCAAAAATACAGCACACATAATATGTTACATGATATGAGTTATGTTAATTAGAGGCATGCTCGCAGTATTGTGCAGCTGTAACACAGGAAATCTATAGCAGTGCTTAAACAAATGTGTATGTTGTGTTACTGTTCTCTATGGAGTGTATTGTACAGCTGTGACACATGGCCTGTGTTGCCTTATTGTCCTCCACACAGAGTAAAAACAGAATTTATGCTTACCTGATAAATTACTTTCTCCAACGGTGTGTCCGGTCCACGGCGTCATCCTTACTTGTGGGATATTCTCTTCCCCAACAGGAAATGGCAAAGAGTCCCAGCAAAGCTGGTCACATGATCCCTCCTAGGCTCCGCCCACCCCAGTCATTCGACCGACGGACAGGAGGAAATATATATAGGAGAAACCATATGATACCGTGGTGACTGTAGTTAGAGAAAATAATTCATCAGACCTGATTAAAAAACCAGGGCGGGCCGTGGACCGGACACACCGTTGGAGAAAGTAATTTATCAGGTAAGCATAAATTCTGTTTTCTCCAACATAGGTGTGTCCGGTCCACGGCGTCATCCTTACTTGTGGGAACCAATACCAAAGCTTCAGGACACGGATGAAGGGAGGGAGCAAATCAGGTCACCTAAATGGAAGGCACCACGGCTTGCAAAACCTTTCTCCCAAAAATAGCCTCCGAAGAAGCAAAAGTATCAAATTTGTAAAATTTGGCAAAAGTGTGCAGTGAAGACCAAGTCGCTGCCTTACATATCTGGTCAACAGAAGCCTCGTTCTTGAAGGCCCATGTGGAAGCCACAGCCCTAGTGGAGTGAGATGTGATTCTTTCAGGAGGCTGCCGTCCGGCAGTCTCATAAGCCAATCGGATAATGCTTTTAAGCCAAAAGGAAAGAGAGGTAGAAGTCGCTTTTTGACCTCTCCTTTTACCAGAATAAACAACAAACAAGGAAGATGTTTGTCTGAAATCTTTAGTAGCCTCTAAATAGAACTTTAGAGCACGGACTACGTCCAAATTGTGTAACAAACGTTCCTTCTTTGAAACTGGATTCGGACACAAAGAAGGTACAACTATCTTGATTGAAGAATAAAAACTACATTTAAACACCAAAAAACTCTTAACCATCTCCGTGGAGATGTTGCCTGTGCAACGGCAAAGAGAATGACTGGGGTGGGCGGAGCCTAGGAGGGATCATGTGACCAGCTTTGCTGGGACTCTTTGCCATTTCCTGTTGGGGAAGAGAATATCCCACAAGTAAGGATGACGCCGTGGACCGGACACACCTATGTTGGAGAAATACATTTGCTCTGAAGTTCATTGTGCTACTGTGACACATTACGTGGGTTGTGTTGCTATGATGATACACAGTTTGGGTTGTGTTTTTGTTCACTACCTCATCTACAACATCCTACGATGTGTGCAGAAGTTATTTTCTTTTAATGTTTACAATCTATAATCATTGAACAATTTGCTACTCCCCTAATATATATACTGTTATGAACACTATCAATCTACATACGTATATATATATATATATATATATATATATAAATAATGCATAGCACACCTGACACATACTGTGCTAGCTAGTACACTCTCTAGCGGTATATCTTGTTAAATATTTATATTGCAGAAGTCATGTGTGTGTGCACATAGGTGACTGTGGGTCCTTATGCATGTCTATGAGGGGGGGGGGCTTTATGGATTCTTGCACCGGGGCCATGGAGTTTCTAGTTACGCCTCTGCCTATTGCCCTTTGCTTTCAGACCACTTCTCTTCTGCGGGCAGTAAGCTGTCATGATCATGTATGATTTGTTAAACTTTTTTTTTTTCCCAGCTCAACCCCCTAATATGCTTTGTTCTCTTGATATCTGTTGTAAAAAAGGATACCTACAGGGAGTGCAGAATTATTAGGCAAGTTGTATTTTTGAGGATTAATTTCATTATTGAACAACAGCCATGTTCTCAATGAACCCAAAAAACTCATTAATATCAAAGCTGAACATTTTTGGAAGTAGTTTTTAGTTTGTTTTTAGTTTTAGCTATTTTAGGGGGATATCTGTGTGTGCAGGTGACTATTACTGTGCATAATTATTAGGCAACTTAACAAAAAACAAATATATACCCATTTCAATTATTTATTTTTACCAGTGAAACCAATATAACATCTCAACATTCACAAATATACATTTCTGACATTCAAAAACAAAACAAAAACAAATCAGTGACCAATATAGCCACCTTTCTTTGCAAGGACACTCAAAAGCCTGCCATCCATGGATTCTGTCAGTGTTTTGATCTGTTCACCATCAACATTGCGTGCAGCAGCAACCACAGCCTCCCAGACACTGTTCAGAGAGGTGTACTGTTTTCCATCCTTGTAAATCTCACATTTGATGATGGACCACAGGTTCTCAATGGGGTTCAGATCAGGTGAACAAGGAGGCCATGTCATTAGATTTTCTTCTTTTATACCCTTTCTTGCCAGCCACGCTGTGGAGTACTTGGGCGCGTGTGATGGAGCATTGTCCTGCATGAAAATCATGTTTTTCTTGAAGGATGCAGACTTCTTCCTGTACCACTGCTTGAAGAAGGTGTCTTCCAGAAACTGGCAGTAGGACTGGGAGTTGAGCTTGACTCCATCCTCAACCCGAAAAGGCCCCACAAGCTCATCTTTGATGATACCAGCCCAAACCAGTACTCCACCTCCACCTTGCTGGCGTCTGAGTCGGACTGGAGCTCTCTGCCCTTTACCAATCCAGCCACGGGCCCATCCATCTAGGCCATCAAGACTCACTCTCATTTCATCCGTCCATAAAACCTTAGAAAAATCAGTCTTGAGATATTTCTTGGCCCAGTCTTGACGTTTCAGCTTGTGTGTCTTGTTCAGTGGTGGTCGTCTTTCAGCCTCTCTTACCTTGGCCATGTCTCTGAGTATTGTACACCTTGTGCTTTTGGGCACTCCAGTGATGTTGCAGCTCTGAAATATGGCCAAACTGGTGGCAAGTGGCGTCTTGGCAGCTGCACGCTTGACTTTTCTCAGTTCATGGGCAGTTATTTTGCGCCTTGGTTTTTCCACACGCTTCTTGCGACCCTGTTGACTATTTTGAATGAAACGCTTGATTGTTCGATGATCACGCTTCAGAAGCTTTGCAATTTTAAGAGTGCTGCATCCCTCTGCAAGATATCTCACTATTTTTTACTTTTCTGAGCCTGTCAAGTCCTTCTTTTGACCCATTTTGCCAAAGGAAAGGAAGTTGCCTAATAATTATGCACACCTGATATAGGGTGTTGATATCATTAGACCACACCCCTTCTCATTACAGAGATGCACATCACCTAATATGCTTAATTGGTAGTAGGCTTTCGAGCCTATACAGCTTGGAGTAAGAAAACATGCATAAAGAGGATGATGTGGTCAAAATACTCATTTGCCTAATAATTCTGCACTCCCTGTATGTAGGCTCAAAAGCAGCAATGCACTTCTGGGAATTAACTGATGTTTAGTGCCTGCACATATATGCCTCATGTCATTAGCTCACCCAATATGTTCAACTAGCTCTCAGTGAGAAATTGATGCTCTTTCAATAAAGGATACAAATAGAATGAAGCAAATTTGATAATATAAGTTATACATAGATATATTTACATACACACACACATTAAAATGGGCGGAGCCATCTGAGGGGCAGGGCTAGTGCTCCCCCATCCTCAAAAGTCACCAGCCGCCACTGGTCACTTTAACTGCTTTATAATGCTAGGAGATTTGCATTCGGAAAATAGGAATGTGTTATATATTATATGTTACCTATAGCTATGGTGTCCATCTTTGCCATTTCAAAAGGTACACATGAGAAATACATATGTCATTGATGTTTTCAGATATGTTTATATTTTTAAAAAATAATAATAATGACATGTATTGATCAAACGTTTTCAAGTTTAGATATGGTCAGCCTATTTATGACCATATCTAGTTGCATAATTAAATATAAACATTAATAAGAGAAACATATTCATCATCTCAAATATGCGCATTACACGCAGTGATAGATTTTGTTACACTACTACAATAGGATATAAGTGAAATTGTAATACATGTGCTGTCAACATTCAAATATTCCTTTTTAATAAATATTCAATGTCCATGTTCATGTAAAAATGAAATAAACGCATTCCAAATGCATATACATTACTTAAAGGGACACTGAACCCGAATTTGTTCATTTGTAATTCGGAAAGAGCATGCAATTTTAATCCACTTTCTAATTTACTCCTATTATCAATTTATCTTCATTCTCTTGCTATCTTTTTTCAAAAATGAAGGCTTCTAACCGTTATTTTGGTTTCAGTACTCTGGACATCACTTTTTTATTGGTGGATGAATTTATCCACCAATCAGCAAGGACAACCCAGGTTGGTCAAGAAAAATGGGACGGCATCTAAACTTACATTCTTGCATTTCAAATAAAGATACCAAGAGAATGAAGAAAATTTGATCATAGGAGTAAATTTTAAATTTGATTGAAATTTCATGCTCAATATGAATCACGGAATAAAGTTTTTTGGGTACAGTGTCCCTTTAATAATTGTGCTCAGCATCACTTAAAGGGACATGAAATAAAAGATATTCATTTTCCGGATTCACATGGAGGATACTATTTATTTAAAATTAATAAATGTAAGAAATTATCTCATTGTATCAATCCGGGGATCATTTGTTAAAGGTGCATCAATTCACAAATAGTTTACAAATCAACACATGGATGTTAAAAAAATATATATATATATACATATATATATATATATATATATATATATATATATATATATATATATATATATATACAAAATTAAATATATATATATATATATATATATATATATATATAGAGAGAGAGAGAGAGAGAGAGAGAGAGAGAGAGAGAGAGAGAGAGAGAGAGAGAGAGAGAAATTCATTCCTATGCTAAGCATAATCTTGAAAAGATAAACCTTGATGAAAAGTATATCAAGAAAATGATTCACATTAAATTGTAGATGTAAATATTAAAGTCTTTAACAATTGTATTATATTTATGAATGAGGAAAGAACATTATTTGGTTTCAGGTCCCTTTAAGGATTAACCACATAAACTAGAGATTTCAAGCAATGACATGAATAAAGAGGACAAAAATAGTGGAATGACATGTATTTTAATATTATGTCATAAAACATAAACAAATAAGATAACGTTGACCAAAAACATGTTGTAACATCGGAAACATTTGATCCATTTGACAAGGGAGTTGACAAGGGCCAACAAAGGCCAGCAAAGCCCCATTGGAGCCATTTTACAAGGTAAAAGACTGCATCACAGTCCTTGGAGGGAGTTGACAAGGGCCAACAAAGGCCAGCATAGCCCCATTGGAGCCATTTGACAAGGTAAAAGACTGCATCACAGTCCTTGGAGGGAGTTGACAAGGGCCAACACAGCCCCATTGGAGCCATTTGACAAGGTAAAAGAGTCCATCACAGTCCTTGGAGGGAGTTGACAAGGGCCAACACAGCCCCATTGGAGCCATTTGACAAGGTAAAAGAGTGCATCACAGTCCTTGGAGGGAGTTGACAAGGGCCAACACAGCCCCATTGGAGCCATTTGACAAGGTAAAAGAGTGCATCACAGTCCTTGGAGGGAGTTGACAAGGGCCAACACAGCCCCATTGGAGCCATTTGACAAGGAAAAGAGTGCATCACAGTCCTTGGAGGGAGTTGACAAGGGCCAACAAAGGCCAGCATAGCCCCATTGGAGCCATTTGACAAGGTAAAAGAGTGCATCACAGTCCTTGGAGGGAGTTGACAAGGGCCAACACAGCCCCATTGGAGCCATTTGACAAGGTAAAAGAGTGCATCACAGTCCATGGAGGGAGTTGACAAGGGCCAACAAAGGCCAGCATAGCCTCATTGGAGCCATTTGACAAGGTAAAAGAGTGCATCACAGTCCTTGGAGGGAGTTGACAAGGGCCAACACAGCCCCATTGGAGCCATTTGACAAGATAAAAGAGTGCATCACAGTCCTTGGAGGGAGTTGACAAGGGCCAACACAGCCCCATTGGAGCCATTTGACAAGGTAAAAGAGTGCATCCCAGTCATTGGAGGGAGTTGACAAGGGCCAACACAGCCCCATTGGAGCCATTTGACATGATAAAAGAGTGCATCACAGTCCTTGTAGGGAGTTGACAAGGGCCAACAAAGGCCAGCATAGTCCATTGGAGCCATTTGACAAGGTAAAAGAGTGCATCACAGTCCTTGGATGGTGTTGACAAGGGCCAACACAGCCCCATTGGAGCCATTTGACAAGGTAAAAGAGTGCATCACAGTCCATGGAGGGAGTTGACAAGGGCCAACAAAGGCCAGCATAGCCCCATTGGAGCCATTTGACAAGGTAAAAGAGTGCATCACAGTCCTTGGAGGGAGTTGACAAGGGCCAACACAGCCCCATTGGAGCCATTTGACAAGGTAAAAGAGTGCAACAGGCACAACAATAAACAAAAAAGGCCAAATGGCAACAGTAAAAAACAAAACAGCAACATGTGGATGGAAGATTCTTATCTGCGCCCTTGGAGCATCTCCAGATCCTCCACTTATTGGGCATCCCCTTCATCGTCCTGTGCATGTCCAGCTCCAGATTCAAGCGTTGACTCTACACGCATCATACGTTGTAGAGTCAAACGCTGAACCTGTATCTGGGCATGCATGGTGTTGTTGATCCTTCCCAGGACCATTGCGTTCCTCAACACGGCCTGCTCTATACATGCTAGAGCTTCTAGCATGAGCCATGTTGAGTCACAGCCTAAAAAAAAGAAAATTAAAATTATTAATGATAATTACACAACATAATAAAAATTGAGCAAAGATACATTGTCATAATAAAGACAAATAATTCTTTAAATTAATTTGTCGAAATTGATTATTTAGACATGTGCACCGCTAAAAAATTAGCTTCGTTTTCGGTTCGGATCGATTCGGACTTTTCGAATTTCGTTTCGGATCGAATCTGATTCGGCAAAATTTGAATAAATTCGTTTCGGATTTATTCGGATCCGAATAAATTCGTTTCGGATTTATTTGGATTCGGCTGAATTCGGTTCTATTCCGTTCCGAAATTCGGTATGTTTTTAGTACACTAACACCCATTTAGTACACTAAGTCACTAACACCCATAAACTACCTATGAACCACTAAACCGAGGCCCCCCCACATCGCAAACCCTATAATAACATTATTTAACCCCTAATCTGCCGATCGGATATCGCCGCCGCCTACATTATAGCTATTAACCCCTAATCTGCTGTCCCTAACACCGCCGACCCCTACATTATAGTTATTAACCCCTAATCTGCCTCCCCCAACGTCGCCGCAATCTAACTACAAGTATTAACCCCTAATCTGCCGACCCGATATCGCCGCCGCCTACATTATAACTATTAACCCCTAATCTGCTGTCCCTAACACCGCCGACCCCTACATTATAGTTATTAACCCCTAATCTGCCTCCCCCAACGTCGCCGCAATCTAACTACAAGTATTAACCCCTAATCTGCCGACCGCAAATCGCCGCCACTATAATAAATGTATTAACCCCTAAACCGCCGCACTCCCGCCTCGCAAACACTATAATACATTTTATTAACCCCTAATCTGCCCTCCCTAACATCGCCGCCACCTACCTACAATTATTAACCCCTAATCTCCCGCCCCCATCGTCGCCGCTACTATAATAAAGTTATTAAACCCTAAACCTAAATCTAACCCTAACACTAACACCCCCTAACTTAAATATAATTTAAATAAAACGAAATAAGTTTACTATAGTTAAATAAATGAATCCTATTTAAAACTAAAGACTTACCTGTAAAATAAACCCTAATATAGCTGCAATATAACTAATAGTTACATTGTAGCTATTTTAGCATATATATTTATTGTACAGGCAACTTTGTATTTATTTTAACTATGTACAATAGCTATTAAATAGATATTTACTGTTTAATAGCTACCTAGTTAAAATAATTACAAAATTACCTGTAAAATAAATCCTAACCTAAGTTACAATTAAACCTAACACTACACTATCATTAAATAAATTAACTACAAGTACCTACAATTAAATACAATTAAAAAACTAAACTAAAGTACAAAAATCCCCCCACTAAATTACAAAAAATAAAAAAATATTACAAGAATTTTAAACTAATTACACCTAATCTAAGCCCCCTAATAAAATAACAAAGCCCCCCAAAATAAAAAAAAATGCCCTACCCTATACTAAATTACAAAAGTTAACAGCTCTATTACCTTACCAGCCCTGAACAGGGCCTTTTGCGGGGCATGCCCCAAAGAAAACAGCTCTTTTGCCTGTAAAAAAAAACACAATACCCCCCCCCACATTACAACCCACCACCCACATACCCCTACGCTAACCCAAACCCCCCTTAAATAAACCTAACACTACCCCCCTGAAGATCTCCCTACCTTGAGTCGTGTTCACCCAGCCGGGCCGAAGTCTTCATCCGATGGGGCAGAAGAGGACATCCAGACCGGCAGAAGTCTTCATCCAAGCGGGGCAAGAAGAGGTCTTCCATCCATCAGAAAAGTACAAAAAAACAAACAAACACTAAATTAGCAAAAATAATAAAATATTACAATAATTTTAAACTAATTACACCTAATCTAAGCCCCCTACTAGCTATTAATATAGCTACAATATAACTAATAGTTACATTGTAGCTATTTTAGGATTTATATTTATTTTACAGGCAACTTTGTATTTATTTTAACTAGGTACAATAGCTATTAAATAGTTAATAACTACCTAGCTAAAATAAATACAAATTTACCTGTAAAATAAACCCTAACCTAAGTTCCAATTACACCTAACACTACACTGTCATTAAATTAACTAAATAAATTAATCCTATATAAAACTAAATACTTACCTGTAAAATAAACCCTAATATAGCTACAATATAACTAATAGTTACATTGTAGCTATTTTAGCATTTATATTTATTTTACAGGCAACTTTGTATTTATTTTAACTAGGTACAATAGCTATTAAATAGATATTTACTGTTTAATAGCTACCTAGTTAAAATAATTACAAAATTACCAGTAAAATAAATCCTAACCTAAGTTACTATTAAACCTAACACTACACTATCATTAAATAAATTAACTACAAGTACCTACAATTAAATACAATGAAATAAACTAAACTAAAGTACAAAAAAAACAAACACTAAATTACAAAAAATAAAAAAAATTACAAGAATTTTAAACTAATTACACCTAATCTAAGCCCCCTAATAAAATAAAAAAGCCCCCCAAAATAAAAAAATGCCCTACCCTATACTAAATTACAAAAGTAATCAGCTCTATTACCTTACCAGCCCTGAACAGGGCCTTTTGCGGGGCATGCCCCAAAGAAAACAGCTCTTTTGCCTGTAAAAAAAAACACAATACCCCCCCCCCCACATTACAACCCACCACCCACATACCCCTACTCTAACCCAAACCCCCCTTAAATAAACCTAACACTACCCCCCTGAAGATCTCTCTACCGTGTCTTCACCCAGCGGGCCAAAGTCTTCATCCGATCGGGCAGAAGAGGACATCCAGACCGGCAGAAGTCTTCATCCAAGCGGGGCAAGAAGAGGTCTTCCATCCATCAGAAGTCTTGATCCAGGCGGCATCTTCTCTGTTCATCCATCCGGAGCGGAGCGGCAGCATCCTGAAGACATCCAACGAAGAGCATCCTCTTCTTTCTTGATCCGACGACTAGGTGACTGTACCTTTAAGTGACGTCATCCAAGATGGCGTCCCTTGAATTCCGATTGGCTGATAGGATTCTATCAGCCAATCGGAATTAAGGTAGGAAAAATCTGATTGGCTGATTCAATCAGCCAATCAGATTCAAGTTCAATCCGATTGGCTGATCCAATCAGCCAATCAGATTGAGCTCGCATTCTATTGGCTGATCGGAACAGCCAATAGAATGCGAGGTCAATCTGATTGGCTGATTCCATCAGCCAATCGGATTGAACTTGAATCTGATTGGCTGATTGAATCAGCCAATCAGATTTTTCCTACCTTAATTCCGATTGGCTGATAGAATCCTATCAGCCAATCGGAATTCAAGGGACGCCATCTTGGATGACGTCACTTAAAGGTACAGTCACCTAGTCGTCGGATCAAGAAAGAAGAGGATGCTCTGCGTGGGATGTCTTCAGGATGCTGCCGCTCCGCTCCGGATGGATGAACAGAGAAGATGCCGCCTGGATCAAGACTTCTGATGGATGGAAGACCTCTTCTTGCCCCGCTTGGATGAAGACTTCTGCCGGTCTGGATGTCCTCTTCTGCCCGATCGGATGAAGACTTTGGCCCGCTGGGTGAAGACACGGTAGAGAGATCTTCAGGGGGGTAGTGTTAGGTTTATTTAAGGGGGGTTTGGGTTAGAGTAGGGGTATGTGGGTGGTGGGTTGTAATGTGGGGGGGGGTATTGTGTTTTTTTTTACAGGCAAAAGAGCTGTTTTCTTTGGGGCATGCCCCGCAAAGGGCCCTGTTCAGGGCTGGTAAGGTAATAGAGCTGATTACTTTTGTAATTTAGTATAGGGTAGGGCATTTTTTTATTTTGGGGGGCTTTGTTATTTTATTAGGGGGCTTAGATTAGGTGTAATTAGTTTAAAATTCTTGTAATTTTTTTTATTTTTTGTAATTTAGTGTTTGTTTTTTTTGTACTTTAGTTTAGTTTATTTCATTGTATTTAATTGTAGGTACTTGTAGTTAATTTATTTAATGATAGTGTAGTGTTAGGTTTAATAGTAACTTAGGTTAGGATTTATTTTACAGGTAATTTTGTAATTATTTTAACTAGGTAGCTATTAATTAGTCAATAACTATGTAATAGCTATTGTACCTAGTTAAAATAAATACAAAGTTGCCTGTAAAATAAATATAAATGCTAAAATAGCTACAATGTAACTATTAGTTATATTGTAGCTATATTAGGGTTTATTTTACAGGTAAGTATTTAGTTTTATATAGGATTAATTTATTTAGTTAATTTAATGACAGTGTAGTGTTAGGTGTAATTGTAACTTAGGTTAGGGTTTATTTTACAGGTAAATTTGTATTTATTTTAGCTAGGTAGTTATTAACTATTTAATAGCTATTGTACCTAGTTAAAATAAATACAAAGTTGCCTGTAAAATAAATATAAATCCTAAAATAGCTACAATGTAACTATTAGTTATATTGTAGCTATATTAATAGCTAGTAGGGGGCTTAGATTAGGTGTAATTAGTTTAAAATTATTGTAATATTTTATTATTTTTGCTAATTTAGTGTTTGTTTGTTTTTTTGTACTTTTCTGATGGATGGAAGACCTCTTCTTGCCCCGCTTGGATGAAGACTTCTGCCGGTCTGGATGTCCTCTTCTGCCCCATCCGATGAAGACTTCGGCCTGGCTGGGTGAACACGACTCAAGGTAGGGAGATCTTCAGGGGGGTAGTGTTAGGTTTATTTAAGGGGGGTTTGGGTTAGAGTAGGGGTATGTGGGTGGTGGGTTGTAATGTGGGGGGGGGATTGGGTTTTTTTTTTACAGGCAAAAGAGCTGTTTTCTTTGGGGCATGCCCCGCAAAGGGCCCTGTTCAGGGCTGGTAAGGTAATAGAGCTGTTAACTTTTGTAATTTAGTATAGGTTAGGGCATTTTTTTTATTTTGGGGGGCTTTGTTATTTTATTAGGGGGCTTAGATTAGGTGTAATTAGTTTAAAATTCTTGTAATATTTTTTTTATTTTTTGTAATTTAGTGGGCGGGGGTTTGTACTTTAGTTTAGTTTTTTTAATTGTATTTAATTGTAGGTACTTGTAGTTAATTTATTTAATGATAGTGTAGTGTTAGGTTTAATTGTAACTTAGGTTAGGATTTATTTTACAGGTAATTTTGTAATTATTTTAACTAGGTAGCTATTAAATAGTCAGTATCTATTTAATAGCTATTGAACCTAGTTAAAATAAATACAAAGTTGCCTGTACAATAAATATAAATGCTAAAATAGCTACAATGTAACTATTAGTTATATTGCAGCTATATTAGGGTTTATTTTACAGGTAAGTCTTTAGTTTTATATAGGATTCATTTATTTAGTTAATTTAATGATAGTGTAGTGTTAGGTGTAATTGTAACTTAGGTTAGGTTTTATTTTACAGGTAAATTTGTATTTATTTTAGCTAGGTAGTTATTAAATAGTTATTAACTATTTAATAACTATTGTACCTAGTTAAAATAAATACAAAGTTGCCTGTAAAATACATATAAATCCTAAAATAGCTACAATGTAACTATTAGTTATATTGAAGCTATATTAATAGCTAGTAGGGGCCTTAGATTAGGTGTAATTAGTTTAAAATTATTGTAATATTTTATTATTTTTGGTAATTTAGTGTTTGTTTGTATTTTGGTACTTGTATGATGGATGGAAGACCTCTTCTTGCCCCGCTTGGATGAAGACTTCTGCCGGTCTGGATGTCCTCTTCTGCCCCATCGGATGAAGACTTCGTCCCGGCTGGGTGAACACGACTCAAGGTAGGGAGATCTTCAGGGGGGTAGTGTTAGGTTTATTTAAGGGGGGTTTGGGTTAGAGTAGGGGTATGTGGGTGGTGGGTTGTAATGTGGGGGGGGGGATTGTGTTTTTTTTTTACAGGCAAAAGAGCTGTTTTCTTTGGGGCATGCCCCGCAAAGGGCCCTGTTCAGGGCTGGTAAGGTAATAGAGCTGTTAACTTTTGTAATTTAGTATAGGGTAGGGCATTTTTTTTTATTTTGGGGGGCTTTGTTATTTTATTAGGGGGCTTAGATTAGGTGTAATTAGTTTAAAATTCTTGTAATATTTTTTTATTTTTTGTAATTTAGTGTTTTTTTTTTTTTTGTAATTTAGTGGGGGGGTTTTGTACTTTAGTTTATTTAATTGTAGATAATTGTAGGTACTTGTAGTTAATTTATTTAATGACAGTGTAGTGTTAGGTTTAATTGTAACTTAGGTTAGGATTTATTTTACAGGTAATTTTGTAATTATTTTAACTAGGTAGCTATTAATTAGTCAATAACTATTTAATAGCTTTTGTACCTAGTTAAAATAAATACAAAGTTGCCTGTAAAATAAATATAAATGCTAAAATAGCTACAATGTAACTATTAGTTATATTGCAGCTATCTTAGGGTTTATTTTACAGGTAAGTATTTAGTTTTAAATAGGAATAATTTATTTAGTTAATTTAATGATAGTGTAGTGATAGGTGTAATTGTAACTTAGGTTAGGATTTATTTTACAGGTAAATTTGTATTTATTTTAGCTAGGTAGTTATTAAATAGTTATTAACTATTTAATAACTATTGTACCTAGTTAAAATAAATACAAAGTTGCCTGTAAAATAAAAAGAAATGCTAAAATAGCTACAATGTAACTATTAGTTATATTGCAGCTATCTTAGGGTTTATTTTACAGGTAAGTCTTTAGTTTTAAATAGGATTCATTTATTTAACTATAGTAAACTTATTTCGTTTTATTTAAATGATATTTAAGTTAGGGGGTGTTAGTGTTAGGGTTAGATTTAGGTTTAGGGGTTAATAACCTTATTATAGTAGCGGCTACGATGGGGGCGGGAGATTAGGGGTTAATAATTGTAGGTAGGTGGCGGCGATGTTAGGGAGGGCAGATTAGGGGTTAATAAAATGTATTATAGTGTTTGCGAGGCGGGAGTGCGGCGGTTTAGGGGTTAATACATTTATTATAGTGGCGGCGATTTGCGGTCGGCAGATTAGGGGTTAATACTTGTAGTTAGATTGTGGCGACGTTGGGGGGAGGCAGATTAGGGGTTAATAACTATAATGTAGGGGTCGGCGGTGTTAGGGACAGCAGATTAGGGGTTAATAGTTATAATGTAGGCGGCGGCGATATCGGGTCGGCAGATTAGGGGTTAATACTTGTAGTTAGATTGCGGCGACGTTGGGGGGGCAGATTAGGGGTTAATAACTATAATGTAGGGGTCGGCGGTGTTAGGGACAGCAGATTAGGGGTTAATAGCTATAATGTAGGCGGCGGCGATTTGCGGTCGGCAGATTAGGGGTTAATACTTGTAGTTAGATTGCGGCGACGCTGGGGGGGCAGATTAGGGGTTAATAACTATAATGTAGGGGTCGGCGGTGTTAGGGACAGCAGATTAGGGGTTAATAGCTATAATGTAGGCGGCGGCGATATCGGGTCGGCAGATTAGGGGTTAATAGTTGTAGTTAGATTGCGGCGACGTTGGGGGGGGCAGATTAGGGGTTAATAACTATAATGTAGGGGTCGGCGGTGTTAGGGACAGCAGATTAGGGGTTAATAGTTATAATGTAGGTGGCGGCGATATTCGGTCGGCAGATTAGGGGTTAATAAAATAATGCAGGTGTCAGCGATAGCGGAGGCAGCAGATTAGGGGTTAATAAGTGTTAGATTAGTGGTGTTTAGAGACTCGGGGTACATGTTAGGGTGTTAGGTGCAGACTTAGTGTTTCCCCATAGGAAACAATGGGGCTGCGGTGTTAGTTTTTTTTCAGCCGAAACTCCCATTGTTTCCTATGGGGAAATGCCGAATCTTAACGAGCTAATTCGGATTTATTCGGAGATACGGCAGCTATTTCGGATTCATTCGGTAGATTCGGAAGTATTTTAATTCGGAAATCCGAATCGATCCGAATCTCCGAATTTACCGAATTTACCGAATTTCCGAATTAATCCGAAACGAACCGCACATGTCTATTATTTACACATTAAAATATTGTTCAGACATAAACCATTAAAGGGACAGTTTACTCAAACATGTTCTCCCCTTTAATTGGTTTTCAATGATCCACTTTTACAGCTTGAGTGTATAAAATCTTGTAAAAGGATTCCCATTGTACTTACATTGACAATTTAAATCGTTTAGTTATACTATGGTATCCACACCTATCCTTAAACATTTTGGCCTTGAGGACACGATGTGTAAACATAGCAAGTAGAAGAAATTACATTTCCACTGGGTTATACAAGACATAATGTATGAAATATTTAAAATAAATTGTTGGATCCAAGTAGTGGTGATTGGTATATGTAGTGATATCAAATTAAAGGGACACTGAACCAAAATATTTGCTTTTGTGATTCAAATAGAACATGACATTTAAATCAACGTTTTAATTTACTCCTATTCTTAAAATGTTATCATTCTCTTGCTATCTGTATTTTAAATGCAAGAATGTAAGTTTATATGGCAGGCCATTTTTGGTGATCAACCTTGGTTGTCCCTGTTGATTGGTGGATAAATTCATCCAACAATAAAAAAATGATGTCTAGAGTTCAGAATATTTTTACAAATTATATGCATTTCTTTTTTTTAAATCAAGATAGCAAGAGAACAAAGAAGAATTGATAAGAGGAGTAAATTATAAATTTAATTAACATTCCATGCTCTATTTGAATCACAATAGAAACAATTTGCCTTCAGTGTACCTTTATATATCTTATAATGTTGATTTTGAATGATACTTACAGCTGTGCCTGGGAAGGACAATCCGACACCTAGGACAATGAAGGTTGAGACAGGAGGAAGGGATGGGATTGGGCTGGGGAGGGATGGGCTGCCACTCTGGGGTAGCCTGTACAGCTAAGGAGTGGTGAGTGGGGGGCTGGGCAGGTGGGGTAGCTGTATGGGCCAAAAGACGGGAAGAGCGGCGAAGGGGGGGGTAAGGGGCGTTTTTTGGGAGGGACAGGATTGGCAAAATGGGAAGGGCCGGGAGGGTCTTGGGCCTGTGGAGGGGCCTGGGAAGAGGCAGGGGCCTGTGAAGAGGCATGGGACTGGGCAGGGGCCTGGGAAGGGGCAGAGGCCTGGGAAGAGGCACGGGCCTGGGCAGGGGTCTGTGAAGGGGCATGGGACTTGGCAGGGGACTGGGCAGGGGCCTGGAGAGGGGACTGGGCAGGGGCGGGAAAATGATTCCCAGAAGTGGAGAGTCCATCTGAAATATATAATAAAAATATATTAACATATCATACATCATGAAATCAAATCAAGGCATTTCAACTTGATTATGTTTTGATATACTTAGAAGTGGGTTTGAATTTCTAAAGAATGATGACATAAGGATATGGTATGCATATAGGCACTCAGATGAATAGCAATGACTGTCTGTACAATTTGAAAATGATTATCGTGGTTTGGCCTGGAATATGCATGTGACATCATGATGGCATGATTTACAAATCAGAAAAAAATGAAAGAATAATCAAAGCATATGTTCATGCTGCATGATATAGAAAGGGGGCAGTAGTGTATTCTAAAAGAAAAAGAATATTACTATTTAAAGTGCAAAAGCTGTAGACTTTGATTTTCTTCAAAAAAATGTTTTAAAATAAAAAAATATGTTGGATACATGTTAGATATATTTCACATACCATCAGACTCCATGGGAGCCTCTTCCTCCTCCGTCCCACATGTTACATCAATCTCTGTAAAACATAACATGTTGTGTACACGTTAAGATCAGATATTATAACATATGTTACTGTTGCTCAAAGGCACACATCAATGTTGCATTAAAGATATACACAGCCAAAGTTATGATTTACATCATTTTGATGGAGCATACACATGACATTAGATTTGTTATTCTCAATGATTAAGATTTTCATTTTATTGTCTGTATTATTTTTGAAATCACAAAAGCAGAGTACATGGAACATTTAAGAGTTCTCATGTGTGTATCACTTGATGATTGTTGTCAAAATTGAAAATCAAAACAAACATATGCTATCCATCTGAAGGACAAAGGTGTAGACTAAGAAGCTTTGAGATCTTAATCTTTCAATATTAAAATAAAATTGATATATAATCAGAGGAGTAAATTATATGTTTGATTCAAATGTAATGCTTCATCAGAATCATGATCATAATATTGATTACCAATACACCTTCAATGACATATAAATGAGTCAATGGACTTACCAGAAGACGACAAAGGCAGCTCAGTGTCGGTGCTGGATCCTTCTGGGCTTCCCACAACAACTATCTCTATGAATGATATAGATATATATTAGTGAACACAGTTTGGACATCACTAAATCACATCTGTATCGATTTATAAGAATAATCAACTTAGAAATGTGAGGAATAGAGCAGTAATCTTAAGAATAAATGCATGAGTGAATCAAGGGGATTATGAATAAAAAGATGTATTTAACATATGTTTAATTTCTGACTATATTAGACATAAAATTAATCTCATATGATTCTATTGCATATCTAAATATACCCATTGATCAATGTTCTTCAAAGAATACACACAAACAACATTTGGAATAACAACTGTCGACAAATATAAACAAAGCCATTTGGCACATTGAGCCATTTGTGCAATGTACAGTAATCTTGTTTAGGACACAACACATATTGATCACAATACCAAACAGAAGTTATTTTTCAAAATATGTAATCATGGTGCTGTTAGAGTATGCTTATATCTATAAAGTAAGTCCAACAGTGAATATGTGAATTATATATCAATATTGTTTCATCCAATGAATAAAGGATGAATTAATCTATTGTTTAGTAAAGGGACACTGACATAAATTTTTACAATCAGTGATTTCACTTTTCAAATTGTTAAAAATAATTTTACATTGACTCCTATTATAATATTTATTTTGCAACATTTTAATCTTAAAGGCAGCTAAGCAATTATTGTTATCAATAAATATTGGTCGTTGAAGGTATCCACCAATCAGCAAGAACAACCCAGGTTGGTCCACAAAAATTGACCTGCAGATAAACTTACAGTCTGGCTTTTCAAATAAATTTATCAATAGAATATTGAAAATATGATTCTAGGAGTCAATTATAAAGTTTATTAATATTGCATGCTCTATATGAATTACAACAGTAATAATTTGTGCTCAGTGTCCCTTTAATATAAAATGATCTTGATTTGACAATGTCGCTGTTAATGAATTCTCAAGTCCATATGTCGATGTAATGAATGGGATGGAGCATGCAATTACAATCTAATATGTTATTTAAGGATATCCTCAAGATTCTTTAATTATCCTCTCTTAAAGGGACATGAAGCTCCAAATGCGTAATTTTAAAAAATCAGTGACAAACTAATAATCGTTTTTTATTCACATGAGTTCATTGTTTCCTCAATTAATGTCATCAAAAATATATCCTGTGCTCTTATTTTCAATCTGTTATGTTGTTGACTGTAGCTTTAATTCATTTTTTGTGTTCTTTCATTCTCATCAATTGATGGACATAGTTCATTGTTTATTTTGATTTTGATAGTATATTTTTTTTAATGTAGAAGATTGAAAATAAGGATACTGTATTCTTCACATATATAATAATTAACATATACATTTGAACAACATGTGTAAAGCGATGCCAGTTACAGCAAATACATGTTCATGTTTGTGCGCAATTCTATTTTTTGTGATCATTGCGCAATGATTCCAAGTGGAATTACGCATCCGTGAATCTAAATTAATTTTGATAGAGTAGTGTGATGAGTATCATTTCATAAAGACTTCAAATATATTTGCAATTGGGTGTATTACGAGATGCAAATCGTATATTTGTTAATATTGAACAATAACAAAGAATATTTCTAACTGGGTTAGGATTCGATAGTTAATGTATGAAATGGCGGATGATAGTGATTTCACGGATGCGCAATTCCCTTTTCACTCTGTGACGCATATTCTGAAGAGCGCAAGAAACATCATTCCTATTTCATGTGTGACTAATCTAAATTCAGATATCTAAACATCATATGTAGCGTATGTTGTGAGATCTTTATAGGTTGAATATCTGACTATATACACATTTCTTAAAAGTCTAATCAAATATTAATATATTATATGAAGTTGGATAGTTACCTGGTTCAGATTCTCCTTCTGCTCCTCTCAGGCCACCGGACAGAGAAGCAGCTGCACTGGCCCCCGGGTCCGGACTTTGGGATCCAGCAGCTAGGAGGGAAGAAGAGGAGGCCAAGGATGGAGAGGATCGAAATCTGCTGGGGACCCGGAGACTGAGGAGCTCGCATAAAGTCACCTCATAAGGGAGTAGGTAGAGTTTCCGCGGGGGCTTATTTTTTTTGCCACCTCTTTTACGGGCTTGTACCCACTCCCTTATGAGGTCGACTTTTTTGTGCAATCGCAACCTCATATCTCCGAATCTCCGCATGATCTGATCCTGGCTCCTCTAGACGCCAAACACCAATTGAACCGCATTGGTGATAGCCGCCCAGAGGGCCTTCTTAACATGCGCATCTGTCGACCTCCTCTTGTTCCCAAACAGCTGCAGATAAAAATACTGGACGGCGTGGACCAGTGCAGCACTCTCCTTCTTGGTGAACCTGGGAGGTGTCATGCCTGCTGGGTTGTCCAATAAATATATAATAATAATAATAATAATAATAATATAAACTGCCAGCAGGCATTAGAGAACTGACAAAGATGGCAACATGTAATGGACTTTTATATGGTGAAGTAAACATAAGATGCACCATGGGACATGGTATCTGTACATCTGATTGGATAAAACTTTGAAATATTGTTAGAATGTCTGTGAGACCATCCTGACTCAAGTTGTGTTTGTGTGATGAACTCTGATTGGCCGTTCCTTAATGTTTCATATCTTAGTAACTTCCATACACATACCTCCTGGGGGTGCTGTTACTACATTTTTTCATGTAGACTTATTTCTAACTCATTGGGCTGTTATGCGAATATGTGTGACGCAGATTTAATATACGTGATCCATTATATATTTTTTTCTAATTTTCAAAAATAAAATCCTGTCACATTATTGAATGTTGTAGACATTTCTATGTTTAATATCGTTCTGTTTCTTTAATACAAATATGTTTTAGTAATAACAATTTTACATTGTATGTATTTATTGTTCATTAAATCAATTTTGTGACTTATTGTGAAGTTTTGACATTGCTCTATTAAATGTATTTATAATGCATATCGATTGTGTGCTATTGCGTGACATTAGACTTGAATATTTAAAGATGCAAATCTCGTGTTGCCAGATACGTTGACCACGCGACATTTCTGAAATGCGTAATTTCTGGTTCTAATGTCTGTAACTTGGATAATCTGTTTATAAATGTTAAACTACACGTTTGTTTCTTATTATGAAATAAACCTCGAGCTTGTATTTGTCTGAACTGCTCACATATGTTATTGTGCAATGGCGTCCTTATTTGTAAAGAGACATTACAAAAACTGATCCTGAGAAAAAATACATTTTTAGACTTTTAAATGTAACTCCATAGAGGGAGGAGCTACCCTTGGTGAGAGAAAGACGTGGGAGGACCGAGCTCCTGAGAAAATTTATATTCAAAGCTTATTTAAAGCTCATAATACAACCTCTTAACACCAAAAGCAGCTTTATTGTGATAGCCCACTTCATCGGCAAGCTGTTCCGGAGGTGTTGGACATTGATAAAGGAAAAAGCAAACAGAACTTTTATTTTGCCGCGCTTTGCTACGCAACTTAGGCCTCTGAGACAGGACTTAGTGACCGGAGGGTCGGGGCTCCGCTCCGGTGACTATAGAGGCAATTGACACAGATCTATGGGACCTGACCCCTGAAGCCGGATAGCATTTGAGAACCTGAACAGCATGGACAAGTAACGGCTGCAGAGGTGAGACCTGCACACACTGGGCACTATATTATAGGCAAATAGAACTGGATGCCTTATTACCGGGCCACCTGCAAACAGCTATAGGCAAAAGGCTTTCTGTTTTGACTCACAATAGTTAGCGAAGGAAACTCTGGGGGCCTTTGCGCAGCTTTTTCTCACTAAGATCTAAAGGGTCATTATCAAACATATCACTGAAGGCGGGAAAAGACGCCATTTTTTACCAGCTCTAAATATTTCATTAGAGGAGAGAAGAACTAATAGGACTATAGTCTGCCTTTACACAGATATGTAAACATGAACTTGCTCATTATCAGATAGTCTCCTTATCAGACCCCCACAAGTAAGCCTCTCTGCCTGGGCTGCCTAGCTTTATTGCAGCAACTCGGGAACGGTATGAGAGAAGCATTGGGGCCTGTAGGTCATTAGACAAGTGAAACTCCGCTTCTACAATCAGCTCTAAATCACTCCCTTCTAAGCACAATGTGATACTTATATAAGGCTCACAGGACACTATTCCTGAACATGTTTTCTATTCTTCAGACCCCAGCAGGCTGCGGGTAGCAACAGGCATGAACACACAATCCTGAATAATTCATATAGATCCTGAGATATATAAAAAGCAAGCAATACTGTACTTCTGAGCCTCCCACCATCAGTGGACTTCTCTGGAATATAATATCTATCTGGTAAATCAGAATGAAAAATAAATCCCAAACCGTTAAAGAATGCTTTTCAAGGTCTCAGTTAAAGCAAAAGGGATAAATGGGAATATATATAACAGCGCTTAGACTTAAAATACTTTTGCCTCTCTCTGTAAACCCCCTTCCTGGTCACGAATTTGAGATAATTTTTAGTTGAGAGTGGCGCTACTAAAAGCTAAAAAGTATTAAAAACTATGAGAGAAAATAACCCTAACTAAAAGGAAGGTGTTCTTAAGACCTAACGTAAAGACAAAAATCAATCCTTAAAAATGATCTTTAAAAATGATACGTAAGAAGACAGAATTCAAATACAAAAGTGAGGGAACGTATCAAAATAGAAATGGGAAATAGATGTGAAGATGAGAAAATTAATATATCCCGTATATAACACTATTACCGAGTTGTAGAACAAAGATACATTTTTTTCCGATTTTCTTTTATTTTCATTTTTTCTTTTATTTCCTCTAGTTAAAAAAGTATTGTTTTTAGGAATGTTTCTAGCAAAGAATGTTTATAGAAATGAGAGAGCCTAAGTTGTCAGTAAAAGAAAACCCGAAGAGGTTACCCTAAGAGAGCCCAGTGACGTTACCAAATTAGGACCAATCAGATAGAAGGCGGCATTATTTGAATTGGAATACCGAGCAATCAAAGTATCTTGAAAAAGCCCGGAACGCGGGTGAAACACGTAGAAACTGTGACAGAAAGTTGTACTGCAAGGAATCCCTTTGCCAATCCAGATTGTGGAACCCATTCCAAAAAAGGTTCACTATCATACTGGTCGGAGCTAAAGAAACCAGTTACTTGTCTGTAGCCTGCGTACAAGGAGTACTAAGTTCAGAAAGACCGACGGACCTCACACAGATCTAAACCTGCGTACACCTGAGTACTAAGAGCAGGTAAAGAAGCCATCAGTTTATAGGAGAGCTTGCGCAAGTTGAAGAAAACCGAATCGCTGCACCGCTACGTTTACCCAAGTTTAAAAGACCGGTAAGCCCTGAGACCTCAACCGCATCCAAAAAGAGGTAAGACCACCTACGAAGCGGGGTTAACACATGAAGAAGGAGGTAAGACCACTTATATAGCGGGTCAAACATACCTCAAAAAGTGCCATTTAAATCTACTGCAAATAACACACAAGCAAGATTGTTGCCCTGCTAAACAAACTGGATTTTTTACATCCATTTGGGAACTTTGCCACTCTATCTATTTGAACTTTGGTATTTTATCATTTACTTGGATATTATATGAACTGTTCGAAACAATTTTGTTACTAAGAGAATCTTTCCAACAGTAACAAATCTGTTGTATCAATATACAGACCATAATTCTTAGTAAAATTTGTGGACATTGTTACTTTACTAAGAAAGACTCAAAAAAATCTGGGCTCTCTCATTAACATTAATATTATATTATTATCTGTTTTTACTTTGTGAGTCATCAGCAACATATTTTATCTATATAGACATACAGCTGTGTATTTTATATATTTTTAGGTATTTTAAATTATGATTGTAACACAATAAATACTTTTGATTGCACAAATGCATTTGAAATTTATGTGAATAGAACACATTTAATCATCCTATTCTAGCAACGGTTATTTCAATAGAGGGAAACTTATTTCTATGGATATTAAATTTTCTATGCTATATAATTTTCTATAAAATTTAGGTAAAGTATATACATAAAAAACATATTTAATAGGTAACAAATTTATTTTCTCTCATAGTTTTTAATACTTTAAAGCAAAAGGGCTCAGATAAATGTGATTCCTCTGCTGCAACCAGCCCTGAGGCGCACGCCCCAGAGATCATTGGTGCCCCCGGCCCAGAAGAGCCCAACAAAGAGCTCCTATCCCAAATAAAATCACTGTTTCATGAAGAATTTAAAATGGCTCTTTCAGAGATTAAGCAAGACCTCAGAGAAATAGGCAGGAGGACCGCTGAACTGGAAGAAAAACTAGATAATGTATCTGAAGAAATACCTTTACTCAGAAGCTCAATTCAAGACAATTGAGCCTATATAAGCAGGCTTGAGGAGCAGATTGAGGATCTTGAAAACAGATCTCGCAGATCCAACCTGCATATTCTAAATCTTCCAGAGTCTTATAAAAATCTAGATGAAACTATCACCAAACTTTTCATACAGCTAGTACCAGATATTGACCCATCTACTTTGCTGATGGACAGGGTTCACAGAGCCCTCACTAGACCACAACAAAACTCCAACAGAGACATCATCCTTAAATTACACTACTAGCATGTAAAAGAGAGGATAATGAAAGCTGCCAGAGATAAAAAATGTATAGAATTTGAGGGACATAACATCCAAATCTTCACAGACCTTGCCCCAATCACATTGAGGAAAAGAAGAGATATGAAACCTATCACTGCAACACTTATTAAAGAGCATATAAAGAACAGATGGAACTTCCCCTTCAAGCTAGTTTTCACGCATCAAAATGGGACTTATAATTGCTCTACCCTAGAAGAAGGGAGAGCTCTACTGGATCGCTTACAAATTCAAGTTGATATCCCAACCACATCTACAAGATCTGACCCACCTAGGAAAGCTTTTTAAAAGGAGTGGACTCCGGTTGGAAGATCTGGAAAAGTTAAGAAACAGAAAATCAACCACAAGGACTCTTCAAATGATGCTACCGACCTTTCAACTTGACAGCAAGGTTTGGGATTGAGTTTAAGATTTATCAGGACTACTCTATTTGAAAAAGGGCCTACCCCGGTTTAGTGGGGCAGGGCCCCTATTCTAATAATATGATGTTTCAAGTTCAGTAATTTGATGTTTAAAGGTTCTAGACGTTCAGATGTTCCCAAGTTATTTAGTTAATTAATTTGCATGTTTAATTGTAGGGAGATGCTACCTAACTAGTAAATAAGGCTTAATCTAGGGCCATATAAATGGTATAGATCTTTCTTCATAAAGATCTAAATAGATGTTATTAGAGGCCCGAAATGTCCTCCATATTTTAAATATAAATCCCTACCAACTGGTTTATCAGTATTTGTATTGGTCTCTATAAATTTTATAAATACTCTCAGGATCTACCCCACCCTCCTACCCTTTCCTTTCTCCCATTACCCCCCCATTCCTTCTCTCCCTCCCATTACCCTCAATCTTGGTTCATGCCACATAACAGCTCAGGTTTATGTGTCTTATTTTATGTCACTCGAGTCAATTTGATGTTAATCTTTCCGACGTTTATTTGTGTTTCAGTTTTATTTTTTTTCTGGTCACAGTTTTATGGATCAATCCAACTTATCACAGAAGCGGCTATTACCACTGTCTTTTGCCATGCATTGCTTGTCCAAATGTTGTTCATTAAGCTGAATTTTTCTCTTGAATGTTTTAAAGGCTTGATTTATAACCTGATAGTAGAGGTTGAGCTTGGCCTGGTCCTTGGGACCCCCCCCCCCGATCCCGGGAGAGAACTAATATATCCCTGGTTACTCAAAGGTATCGTATAAGCAATATGTTTTTAAGAGGTACACCATGTCCATAAAAATAATCTCACACAGCGTCAGAGGACTAAACTCTGATGTAAAGAGGAAAAAGGCAATTTCAGAATATAAGGCATTAAACGCTCACATAGTGATGCTCCAGGAAACACATTTTACACCATCACACACCCCCAAATACTGGGATAGATCATTCCCTACTCAATACCATGCTATTGGCCCTAAAAAGAAATGCGGAGTATCAATGCTAATTCATTCATCCCTAAATTTTCACGAGGACTCTGTGATTAGAGATAGAGAGGGTAGGTACTTGATAATACAGGGATCAATACAAAACACACCAGTTTTATTAGTCAATGTATACGCACCTAACGAATCACAAGCTAACTTTATCTCCAAGCTGAGCAAACATTTAACATTATGGAAAAGGTACAAAACTATAATAGGAGGTGACTTTAATCTCACCATGAATGATAAAAGCGATAGATCCTCGCAGACGGGCACACATACTAATTCAAATACAAAACCAAGCAGAGTTCTCCATGACTTCTCTATAGACCATAACCTGACAGATAGCTGGTGATCACTTAACCAAGGGGTTCGCGACTACACTTATTACTCCCCCATACATGCATCACATTCCAGAATAGATTATATATTGTTGAGTCAAATCCTGGTGCTTCTTCTTACCAAGGCTTCTATCAAGAACTGCTCTTGGTCAGACCACTCTATAGTGGAAATCACTCTGGCAGGG
Organism: Bombina bombina; assembly: GCF_027579735.1. Taxonomy (NCBI): domain Eukaryota; kingdom Metazoa; phylum Chordata; class Amphibia; order Anura; family Bombinatoridae; genus Bombina; species Bombina bombina. The sequence continues at coordinate 786,977,206 of NC_069503.1, read as the reverse complement.
TTGATTAACCCACGAAGGACTAAATTTTGGACTTTAAACACATCCACTGAAGGCATATGTTAGAGGCCTACTCATAGCTGAATCTAGCAGATAACGTAAACTTAAGGAAGCTAAATTACTAGACTTAAAAACAGAGGCGAATCAGTTGCGAGCACAACTTAGTAGAAACCCTTCGCGTACATTAGCTAATAAGCTCAAAGCCAAGAATGTAGAATTAGACAATCTTTTAAATAAAGATGCGACTAGATCAATTAGAATGACTGATACCCAATATTACATTTATGGAAACAAGCCAGACTGAATGTTAGCTAATAAACTAAAGGACGTCATAAGGGCCAGCACAGTCCCGCAAATACAGACACCGGACAACAAGATAACTAATGATCCTCAAGACATAGCTAACTTATTTGCTAACTACTACCAAAGACTGTATAATATACCGACCGGCAACAAAAACAGAGACAGGGCTTTAGATTTACTGTCCTATCTTGGAGATAGCACATTGCCCAATATAGTAAAGGAGGATTTGGAATTCTTAAATACCCCCATTACCCATGAGGAAATAAAATTAAGCATAAAAAAACTTAAAGGATCTAAGGCGCCAGGACCTGATGACTACTCTGGCCTTTTTTATAAAATTTTACAGCCCTTACTGATACCGCAGCTAGCAAAGGTATTTAACGCGATAATGCAGGGTAAAGAAGTACCCAAGAAATTGTTAATGGCTAGAATCACAGTGATCCCGAAGCCTTGTAAAAACAAACAACATTGCCAAAATTATAGGCCTATTTCTCTAATCAATCAGAATATCAAACTATTTACCAAAATTTTAGCAAATCGTCTTAATCCCCTCCTCACTAAACTAATCCATCCAGATCAAGTAAGGTTTATCTCACAGAGGGAGGCCCCAAACAACACTAGAAAAAATATAGATTTAATTAATATAGCCACGGTTCGGGGAACGCCTTCTCTGTTCCTTTCTCTGGACGCAGGGAAGGCGTTGGACAGAATCAACTGGGACTTCATGTTTGCGGTATTAGAGAAGGTTGGTATTACAGGGTAATTTTATGACGCTATCAAATCCATATACTCATTCCCTACAGCTTATGTCAGACTGTCAGGTTATCAATCCAGACCAATATCTGTTAACAATGGCACCCAGCAGGGATGCCCACTTTCCCTGCTTTTATTTGCCCTAAGCATAGAACCGCTCGCCATTAAAATTAGAGACAACCAAGACATTTCGGGAATCACAGTAGGTCAGACAGAACACAAGATATCCCTATTTGCAGACAACGTTATCCTGACACTAACTAAACCGTTACTCTCCCTCCCTCCAGTATATAAAATAATACAACAATTCGGATCACTATCACTAAAATTAACGAAGAGAAGTGCGAGGCCATTGGAGTTAAATTACCACATCATACTAAAAAATGAATGGAATTAAACTTCTTGTTTAACTGGCCCAAGAAATCTATCAAATATTTAGGGATTAACCTATCTAATAATATACACTCCCTGTGTCAGATAAACTACATATCCATGTTTAAAAACATTAGAGCCCTAATAGCAAAATGGATGAAACTTAAAATATCCCTATATGGTAGAATCATATCTACTAAAATGTCCTGGTTGCCCAAACTGTTATATTTGTTTTGTTCCTTACCTATTACGCTCCCACTGGCAGATTTACATAAACTCCAAAATGACATTCTCAAGTTTGTATGACAGGGAAAGAGAGCTAGGATCAATAAAAAACTTATGTACTCTGCTAGAAAGGAAGGAGGGGTGGGCGTACCAAACCTAATCCCTTATTACTATTCGTCTCGTATTGCCCAAACCTTGCAATGGTTTCAACCCCACAATATCTCACAATGGGTACAAATTGAATCTAGCATTATGGGAACCATACTTCTATCTATCTTATTATGGACGCCTGATGTGGTTACCACCCATAAAAAATGGGAATTTATTGCAATCCATCACACTATACATATATGGAAAACATTAAACTCCAAATTTCCCTTACTCAATAAACATTCGAAGATTACACCTCTGATAACCCAGTCCTCCAACATTGACAAAGGCACACAGCAGAAATGGGCCAATAAAGGACTTTATAGAACAGCAGACATATATAAAGAGGACAGACTGATGACGTTTGAACAATATCAAGCTTTAGATAGTGAGGATAGAAACATATGGTACCATTACCTACAATTAAAATCCAGAGCACAACAGATCATGGGTGGGCGAAAAGGCGCCTATAAGCACCACGCTAGAAAAGCTATACTTAGCTGACCACCACATTAGAGGGGGTATATCCACCTTATACTCTATATTCAATAGTTCTCCTCAGGAGAGTAAACCCCCCATCATGCTAAAATGGGAACAGGATACAGGAAAAACTTGGTCCATTAAAACTTGGACAGAAAATCTTGCAGGTGGGTTATCTTTCTCACAGAACGCGGCACTCAAAGAAAACTTTATCAAGGTTGCTTTCAGATGGTACTTATTCCCAGCTAGATCAGGAGGCAGAGGGGACCCACTGTCTAAACTTTGCTACAGAGGATGCGGATCACTAGGAACGTACCCATATATGTGGTGGGAGTGTAGATATGTTAAGGAGATATGGGATCATACCTCGGCCCTAGTGAGTGAGATATTCCAAAAGATAATCGTACTAACGATGGAGCAGGCTCTGCTCCACTTTCCGATCCCAGAACTCTCTAAACACAATAACAAGCTAGTTAGATGGATCTGTACGATAGTGAGACTGGGTATATTCCAATTCTGGAAGGGAACTCCTCCTAGTTTTGAAATAATTAAACAAAAGATATCATATCACTTTGATAAAGCAAGTGCCACGGCTGAATATCTAGATGACAGAGAGTCCTTCCTGTTACAATGGGAGCCCTATATTCATTACCATGAAGCTTCTAGGGGGAGGGGGGGGGGGGGCAGACCAGGCCAGGTGAAGAATACATGGTATAACTGTAACACCTTTTGCAATGGTATAGAGAAAAGGTGAAATTTTTATGTTACATTATAAGATATTGGAATGTATTTATTATGTACTAAGTGACCTATAGATGTTGGAATGTATGATTATTGTTTATTGTCTTTGTAAAATCCTGAATAAAAACTTTTCAACATAAATGTAACTCCATTTATCTTTTTATTTATATATCCTTAACAGAAGAAATTGCAATGCACAGGTTTGAGCAAATCACACAAGGCATCTCTGTGCATCCACCAATCTTCATCTACTGAGCATATCTAGATATGTTTTAAAGCAAATAACCATAAAATAGATGATAGAATTAAATGTTAATGTTTTAAATTATATATTTTTTACATATTACAGAACTAAAAGCTTGTTAATTTTCCGTCCCTTTCATGAGCTGATATGCAATCTTGCTCAAAAAAATTCTCTGTAAACCTTGAAAATCTGTATTGTTGGCCAGCCACAATTAAAGGGACACTAAACACAACTATTTTCTTTAATTATTCAAGTAGAGAAGACAATTTTAAACAAGATTCAAATTGACTTCTATTATCTATTTCGCATCATTCTTTAGATATCCTTTATTGAATAAATAGCAATCCCCATGGGGGAGCCAGTCACACAAGGCATATATGTGCAGAAACCAATCAGCAACTATTGAGCCTATCTAGCTATGATTTTCACGAAAAGTATGTCAAGAGAATTAAGATAATGATATAATCGAAGTAATTGGAGAATTTTAAAAAATTGCATACTCTTTAAATCACAAAAGAAGAAATTAGGGTTTCATGTCCCTTTAAGTAGATATTTAAAAATAATGCTTTGATGATCATAAACCTAGGCACCTCCCTTTTTCAAACTTCTTGACTGTTTGACCCACTGTGACTGAAATATGTTCTAATGGGTGTATTTAGCCATCTTCACCTTAAAGGGACATTAAGCTATATGTTTGTCATAATTTCGAGGGATAATTGAATATTCAAACAACATTATAATTTATTTTTGTCTACCATTATCTTTTTCATTTTTCGAATCTTGGCTTAAAAGCATAGCTATATGGGCACTTTTTATACTGATTGTTGTTTGCACATAGATGCCTTATATCATTATCTAAGCCATGTGCATTGATATTTCTAAAACAAAGTATATTTAAAGAATGAATACAATTAAATACTAATAATCCATTTAAATGTTGTTTCAATAACATTTGTTATGTCTATAATTCACTAAATTATATTTTTTTTAATGTCCCTTTTAGTACAAAAACATTAGGAATATATTGATTTAAAGGTACACTGAACCCAAAATTTTAATTTTGGAATCAGATAGAGCATGACATTTTAATCAACTCTCGAATTTTCTCAGATTATAATATTTTCTTAATTATCTTGATAGATATTTTAGCAATGCAAGATTGTAAGTTTATATTCCGGCCCATTTTTGGTGAGCAACCTAGGTTGTCCTTGCTGATTGTTTTCTAAATTTATCTACCAATCAAAAAATGCTCTCCAGATTTATGAAAGGCCAAAATATTAAATGTCTTATCTTTCTCAGAAAGATAGCAAGAGAACGAAGAAATATTGATAATATGAGTCAATTCCAAAGTTGATTAAAATATCCTGCTCTATGGAAATCACGAAAGAAAATAAAATGGGTTCAGTGTCCCTTTAACATTGTAAAAAGAAACTAAACGGGAATGAAAATACATATAGATATGTGATATCTATACAAGAGGTAACATGAATAATTTAAAAAAATATATATTACGAGCTAGCTATAGTTAAATGAGCCTTCAAAATGACTCCCCTAGAACAGAAAAGTCATCAATATGGCATACAATATGAAATAATATTTTACATTTTACATTTCATAACAATTTTAAACATTAAAAAATAAACCCAAAAATAAATTGGGATACCTAAGGAAGATGCATGAGATTATAAAAAAAAAAATAATAATTACATTTAAAATATGGTCACTTTAATGTAAGTTAACCACTTTCCTTTCTTAAAAATGAAAGAACGAAGTTGTTCTGTCTAATTTAGACTACATATCCTCATCAGAAACATTTTTAAATTTTAACATCTATAAATTACATAATAAAATCATCAATGACTTTAACATTATCTGAATAATCCGTTTTTATATTATTAATTCAATACCTGAAAGTTTTTAGATCAGGCATGTGCTTGTCAAATAGACTAACAGTCATGGTAGTATTTTTTTTTTTAATTGTCAGATTAGATGGATAGCTTTCTTATAATATTTTTTTTAAATAAACTTAAAAATAAACAAAAATAAAAGATATCTTCTAATTTTTTTTTTAATTTAATTAAAATAAAATAAATAGAAAAATAAAATAGGGTAATTCATCACAGATGAAACTCTGAAAAAAAGAAAAAAATATAAACAATAGTTATTTCATTAACACATGTCTTTAAAAATGAATTAAAAGAAATTACATTTCATCTTGTGTCTATGCTCCAACATTTCTATTTGTTAAACAATAGATTTTTTTTGAGAAAAAAAAGCAAAAAAATATACATTATTTAAAATTACATTAAATTGTCTCATCAATATTACATTTAAATATCAGCATTTTAAAATATAATATTAAAACATGCATATACCATCTTCAAAATAAATTTATATAGTATGCTGAACATAAATGTAATATTGTATGTCCCTTCTAATAATATACCTCTATATCAACTCTAAAATGTATTCCTTTGTCTGATTGGTCAGAATGTGATTCCTCTGTAGCACAAAGTAGGGATAATGTATGTAAACTTAAAATATTGTAATCAAGGACATGTAACTATTCCTAATTTTTAACATTCTTTCTCCTGTGATTCTTAACTAGCAGGCATTGTGCAAACCAACCTTTATGCATGGTCATTGAAAGTCAATTATTACAAGTGTGTTAATTATTTCTTCATGAACTAGAGTAACCACACTGATGATGTTAGCAAGGTTAGCAATTTCCTATTTTCCAAAGGTTGCAGAGTTGGCAAAGCTGCAGAATGGAGGCAAGAAGAAAAGACAAGAAAGATCCTTTTACTAACACAAAACAAGTTCAATTTGTTTTCAAGGTCAGCACATTTGAAAGACAATGCCAAACATGATCACATTGGTATTCTTCACTTTAAATCTTGGATTCTTCAGTTTCAATCTTGGATTCTTCACTTTCAATCTTGGATTCTTCACTTTCAGTCTGGGATTCATCACTTTCAGTCTTGAATTCTTCACTTTCAGTCTTGAATTCTTCACTTTCAGTTTTTAGATGAAGTCATCTCCCTAATGGCAAATAAAGTAAAAAACAAACAATTAATACAAGTGTGTTAATTATTTCTTCACACCTCTCCCAACCCCCATTTCTGAAACGATTTCTGTCACTAGCTTACTAAGCGTGTGTAGCATATTGTGTTATGTTCTATCAATCAAGTGTGAAGATGAGTCATATTGAGCAGACCTAACCTCTAATGTGTGACTTTGAATCTGACTTTGAACCACAGTCTTGCTAGAGGATCCCTTTTTGAGTATCCCAAATTCAAGTTATGTGTAAACTGAATACTAGTTTGGATAATGTATGCCATATGATGTCTGTTTGTGCCAAATTCCTGCCAGCCACAGTCCATACATTATTTATACTTACCAGCTGATGTTGTCTTTAAAAACCAGGTGGCAAAGTCGTTACAGGACCCAATGACCAGAGCATCATCTATAGTAATAAATTAAAACTTTTTAATCATTTGATGAACAATCCTAACATATTTGCACAATTCTCAAATTGTAATTTCCCTATAATTCACAGATATTGTCAATACTTCTATCTAACTTCTATTATTTACCGTCTGAAGTGGCGGTTGATGATGTCTGCTCTTACATTGAGCCCCTCGTCCCGGAATGGCCCCTCTAGAACAGGGTCGTCCTCCTCATCTTGGAGGAAGTGTCGGGGGGCCTGGACGGCCTGCAGCAACCCAGCCCGCTGTGCAATATTATGCAGGACGCTGCAGGCTGTAACAATCTTAGCCACCTTATTAGGGCTGTATTGGAGGGCTCCTCCCAACCTGTCAAGGCATCGGAGTCTAATTTTGAGGAGCCCAAACATCCTCTCGACTACAGCCCTAGTCTGCTTGTGAGCCCTCCTGGGCCTCATCAGTGGGGTTACGCAATGGCGTAATGAGCCAAGGCCGGCTTATGTAACAGAATCACCTATAAATTATGAACATAACAAAATTACAAATATTACTATTTTATTTATAATTATTATATTAAAATACTTTTCATGTTGTACACGAAAATCCCCTAAACCAAACATTTTCATAAAAAAAAAAATATGTTTAAATCGCATTCTCTATCTGCACATTTAAGCTTAGACATGCTACATATGCGTATTTTGCATAAACCAGACCTTTGCTAAACTTTTTAAAAAAAAAGGTTAAATGGCCTTTTCTATCTGTCCATTCAAGCTAAGACATGCTACATATCTGTTTAAAAGTAAAACTAGACATTTGTTGAAAGACAATTAAATGGTTACATTGCATTCTCTATCTGTCCATTCAAGCTAAGATATGCTACATATCTGTTTGGATCTAAAAGTAGACATTTGCGGAAAGAGACAATTACATGGTTAAAACGCATTCTCTATCTGCCCATGTAAGCTAAGACATGCTACCTATGCGTATTTCGCATAAACCAGAGATTTGCTAAAAGAGAAAGAAATGGTTAAATTGCATCCTAGAGCTGCCCATTTAAGCTAAGACATGCTACATATCTGTTTGGAGCTAAAACTAGACATTTGCGGAAAGAGACAATTACATGGTTAAAACACATTCTCTATCTGCCCATGTAAGCTAAGACATGCTACCTATGCGTATTTTGCATAAACCAGACATTTGCTAAAAGAGAAAGAAATGGTTAAATTGCATCCTAGAGCTGTCCATTTAAGCTAAGACATGCTACATATCTGTTTGGAGCTAAAACTAGACATTTGCAGAAAAAGATAATGACATGGTTAAATTGCATTCTCTATCTGTCCATTTAAGCTAAGACATGCTACATATCTGTTTAAAAGTACAACTAGACATTTGTGGAAAGAGACAATGACATGGTTAAATTGCATTCTCTATCTGTCAATTTAAGCTAAGACATGCTACATATCTGTTTAAAAGTACAACTAGACATTTGCGGAAAGAGAAAATGACATGGTTAAATTGCATTCTCTATCAGGCCATTTAAGCTAAGACATGCTACATATCTGTTTGGAGCTAAAACTAGACATTTGCAGAAAGGCAATTAAATGGTTAAATCGCATCCTACAGCTGCACATTTTGCACATTACACTAACAACAGTTTAAGACTACAGTGGCAATTGTCTAACTAATTAACCATGTTGTGCACAAATACTCACCAACGAGATACCCAGGGGGAAACTCTCTTTCCTCAAACGGCTGCCACAGAGACGACTGTCTAAGGATGCGGGCATCATGACAAGCCCCGCCAAAATTCGCACACGTGCATAATCCCCATCCGTGCGTCACAAACATACTGCACGTTGAGGCTATGGAAATGTTTGCGATTTCGGAAGGGCAAGTCATTGGCTGGAGCACGCAGTGCAATGTGGGTGCAATCTATTGCTCCCAAGACATTGGGCAATTCAGCGATTGCAAAGAATTCCCTCTTCAGGCGCCTCCAATCACCATCATTCTAAAGGGAATCCTATGTAACGCTTACTTACACGTACCATGGTGTCCAGAAAGTTATCAAAAACCACCGAGAATGTACCTTGAGACAGGCCATGCATGTACATCTCTCCAGATTGAAAAATCCCAGAGGCCAGGACGTATATACAACTTAGCATCTTAGTGATGCCAGGGACAGCAGTCCTTATTTGTATATGTGGCTCCAGATGAGGTCTAAGAACATCGTAAAGGCCAATGAGCTGTTCGCGATTGAGCCTATAGTCACTCATGTTTTCCAAGGTGGGTCTCACCCTGTATACACGTGGACCCCTAACCAAACAAGCCCTTTGTCTCACTTGGAGCCGCAGAGCACGCCTGATTCTCTGAATCTCTACTTGTGCAGCAGCACCAGCAGCAGCGTCTATCAAATTGTTATCCATATTTGCCAAGCTTAGCAGCACAAAGCCAAACAGCAGAGCAAACACAAGACAAGGAGTAACAAGGTATGCAAAAACACAGAAGCGAATTGATGCAATGTCGATCACAAGAGACGCTTTGGCCATGTTGTTTGGGGGATTTATAGTGCAATATGTAGTGAGTTTGTAATGATTGCAGATTGTATTCACTTGTTTGTATGTGAGCTGCGCGAATGCTTTCAAAGTGGGCGTTTTTTTAGGTGTTTGCTGAAAAGTTGTTTTCCCCCAATGAATCGCAATGTGAAAGTGTAAAATGTCACACATACAGTGCATCTTCGTAATGTTTGTTCATATGCTTAATAAATACTTATTAAACGCGATCTTATAGTAAAAAGCGCACGTCCACGCTAACATGAATGAAAGTGCATACCTGTGTATAATGGCATAGAATCTGATCGATCAATGTTGCTGCAATATTGTTTGTAACCGATAAAGTAACAGCTGCCATCTCTAGTAATGTATATATAAGTAATTAGCGAGATGTCAATATTGTACGTGCCCCTTTAAAACCGCTATAATATTGAAGATCTTCCTGCTGACATGTCTAGTATTGTATATATAAGTGATTTGTGAGATGTCAATATTGTACGCGTCCCTTTAAAATCGCAATAATAATGACGATCTTCCGGCTGCCATCTGTAGTATTGTATATCTAAGCGATTTGCGAGATGTCAATATTGTACGCGTCCCTTTAAAATCGCTATAATACTGAAGATCTTCCGGCTGACATCTCTAGTATTGTATATATAAGTGATTTGCAAGCTGACAATATTTAGTACGCATCCCTTTAAAATCGCCATAATAATGATGTTCCAAACTGTCGTTTACGTATATGTAGTATTGTAGTATTGAGTGCTAAAGTTCTGAATGGGGCGGTACAGTCCTAAAGCTGTAATGTGTATGGTTGAATCTTCTAATGACATCATCATATTATCAACCTGCCTGTGTAGTTATGAAATCCTCATTGTGTTGTTGTATTTTACTACATTGTTATTGTGTGATGATTAAAATATAAATGTGTGCTTTTTGGTTGCGTGATGCCTGTTATGTACATATATACGTATATATTGTGATTGTGTCCCACATATGCTGACTTCTATAAAGCAGCATAGCATTGTTGTGCCTTCCCAAAAAGTGACAGCTGTAATCTGTTGTTATTGTACATAATTCCTAATGCTATATTGTGAGTGAATCGTGATGTTAAAGGGACAGTAAAATCCCTATTTTCTGTTTCCTGATTCCTAGAGAGAATGTAATGTGTTTTTCCCCCATCATATGAATGCACATGTATGAGTGAATGCTAAAAGTAATGTGTGTGCATCCATTAATGATCATATGTTAAGCCGATGTAGATATGCTGCTGATGCAAGCATATCATTTGAATAAATTAAATGCTATAATAGAGGTAAATGAGAGTAGTTTCCAATAGTCTACTGTTTGTGAATCTTGAAATGTTCTAATTATTTTTCTGTCCATTTAAATGTGATGTAATTATTCCAAATGTTTGTTACAAGTGATGGTGATTTGCAGTTGATGTCATGTGAATGTCTCAAACTATTTGATGTTGTTGTGAATTTCACATAAGTAAAAGCCATCAGTCCATATAGAAATAGCCATTTCTTGATGTATTTGTCATAGCTGGACTAACGCAGGAAAACATGAGTTAATTTAAGAATTGTAACGCTGGTATTTAGAGTTTTCTTGTCTATGCTTTTTGCGTGCGTTAGGGAAATATGTCTGTCGCGTGCACGAGCACGTCATCCCCATAGAAGTCAATGGAGGAGAAAAATGTGTGTATAAATAAAATTCAAGACTGGTTTTGAGAGTAAAGTGAGTGACGTCATGGTCTTGTGTGAAAAAGTAGCAAAATCGTATTTATTTTGTAATCAAATTCTTATTTGTGTATGTAATGTGGTGTATATTGTTTGTATGTATCGATTAGTGTATGTATGTGATAATATTATTATTTATATGTAGCTATATGAATGTCTGTTCCCGTCTGTCAATGTAAGTCAATGGAAAATGGTTTTCTGTTGCTTTTTTTTCTAACACCGAGATCTCGTAACTTTGATCCTTTCTATTTTGCCATGAAAATATGAATAATGAAAAATAAATATAGTGTAGTGTTTGTATGAGTCTAAGTGTACTTTTTGAAATATTTTTTATTTTGATTCGTGGATGTTTATTTTGGTGTTAGATGTGAACTACTGGGTCTGGGCTGTCGGTAATGATTTCAGCGTTAAACAATTTTGTAGTCGCGTTAAGGAAACTCTAAATACCAGCGGCCGGGAAAAAGCAGTGTTAGGAGCCCTTAACGCTGCTTTTTAACCCTAAATCTAGGCGATGATTTGAAGTTTGTAGCAGAACAACAAGAGAATACAATACGATTCCTGGATATGACACTTATGGGAATTCTACATACAGATTAAAAAAACACAGAGATTTATTGGAATGATACAGCAAGAAACACAATTTTGAATTATAGATCATGTCATCCTAGACATGTAAAACAGGGCATTCCAAAGGAACAGTTTATTCATACAAAAAAGCTTTGTTCACAGGAGGAGGTGTTTGAAAAAACAGATTGAAGATTTAACAAAAGATTGGAGGTTAGACAATATGACAAGAAATTGTTCTCAAGAACTAGGAGTGAGGTGGATCAATTACATAGGAAAACTTTATTGCAACATAAAACATATTGGAAAATAAGAACAGGTTTGATAAGGGAGGTAGACAAGTTTTTTACTTTGTATAGTTTAGAGTATAATAAAGTTTAGAGTATAATAAAGTATGTGGAATTATACAAGATAGCTTACCCATTTTGTATGCAGATCCTATGGTAAAAGAAATTATTAAGGATGGGTGTAATTTTATACCCAAACAAACAAGGACAATTGTGGATAAATTGTCCCCGTTTTATGTTGCCCTCTCAACATAAGCTTATCTGGCATACCAAGAGGAAAGGGACATACAGGTGTGGTTCCAAAAGATGTAGTGTTTGTGATAATATCAAAGTAGGAAACAAATTTGTTTCCATTGTAACTCAGAAGAGTTACAATATAAACCTTTTTTTGCTACATGTTGGACCACACATGTGGTGTACCTATTTACTTGTGATCAATGTTCCATTCAATATGTTGGTTAGATGAAAATAATGTTAAGGGATAGAGTCCAAGAACACATCTGTGATAGTAAGAACAACAATGTTTTAACTTCAGTAGAAAAGCACTTTAAGACATATCACTCATCAGATCTAATGGCAGTTAAGAGGTATGTCATTGATCATGTACCTGTATTAGCCAGAGGGGTTGATATAGAACAGGTCTTAAATAAAAAAGAAGAGCAATGGATTTGTTATCCATAAACTAGGACTCAGAATGGAATGAATATAGAGAGTGATGTAAATCTGTAAAATAAGATCAATGAAATTCTGTTCTGATGTCTCTCTTTGATGAATTATGAGGTATTGTAATTTAAAACAACTGTTGGGGTGGATTCAATAATAATATTATGATAGTAATGCATATGAATATATCTTTGCAGTATACAATATGTAAGTGTGTAAATAGGTTTATCCGTAATCCTCATTGTGGATTTGTTGTTACTATGTTTTTGCTGCCATGTTTTTATGATGGATTTATAAATTTATTGGATTTTAAGACTACCTGCTTGGGACCCTTTAACTGAGATGCAGTGAGTGGGGAATAATTATTTCCTAGTTTTACCAAATTTGGTGTGTTTGGGCAGATCACATCAACGCATTGTGTTTGGCCTGCTCTGGAGCAGAATGTGCCCATGCTAAAGAAACATAATGAGCCAGATTACAAGTGGAGTGCTAACATTTGCGTGCAAGTGATAAGAGGTTTATTGAGGGTGTTTGCGCTTGTAGGGTTTACCGCTGGTATTATGAGTTGAAAGTAAACACAATTAATTGAGCACAATCACAATTTACGCACACAAAACTAAACTAAACACAAAACTAAAAAGTGTCACAAAACACATTAAAAATATATTACAAAGTACACTTACGAGGGGCGGAGCCGGCTGCTGACATGAGTGCAGCATAACACCGGATCTCTGAAACTGAAGCCCTTTATCCAGCCGATTATCCTGGCCATCCTGCCCTCAATTACCTCCAAACCACCCAATCCAGCTCCCCTGTTACCCAACACCATCTCCTGTGAAGATTGTGAGGAAAATTGCTTGCTTTTGAATCCGGCCTATTTAGGCCTACCAGGACCCTCCAGCCTGCGATGGTGACCGCCACAACAAATTAAAGACACCCACACCAATAGACCTCACTGACAAGAGCCCCATCTGACAATCCTGAGGCTCAGGGACTTCCAAAAAGAGGGTAAGGCATCTGCATTTAACCCTCTTTTCTCTGTACATACACAGTACTAGAGGTAATAGCTTTCCCTACACCTTACCTAGTTCAGCCTGATGTGGTTTTTTTGCAAGGGGAAGATAGAAAAAAAGTGGACAAAAGAACCAACAAAGTGTCCATATTTCCCTCTAGCTACTAGTTCCCAGCTTTTAAGATATTAAAGGCCCATAAAGTAGTACATTACAGAGACTAACCATTTCCTGTAAAGAAGAGAAGAATACATCAAATCTTAATTACTGTGACATCTGCTCACTGGTACAGAGACTTTCAGTATATTAAGAACAGCAAAAGCTGTTTTTTTCACCTGCCTTGAAATTTTCATCACTATTTTTCTAGGTCTGGAGTTCTTAAATATCAGTCACACCTGTTTTGCTATACGCTCATGTAATTTAACATGTCAACTAGACATACCGTAAAACAAGACAAGCTGGTAAAACCTGCGACAGGTAAACTTCTCACAATGTTCTCTTTCTTACAAAGTTCAGACACAGCAGATATGTCTCCCACCAATCATAAGCAAAAAGAAAAATCTGTGACAAATGCTGCTCAGGATTTGCAACATTGCAGGCCCCATGTAACAGACACACAATTGCCAACAACACTCTTGCAAAATCTCCCCACAAAACAAGATATCGCAGACATAGTGCAGTCATGTATCAGAAAAGAATTAGCCGAGATGAAGCAGGATATACATACTCTTGGCTTTCAGGTGGAAACCTTGGAAGGCAACCAAGACACCATGAAAGAGGATATTCAGCATCTCATGGAACAGCTTACCTCACAACAAGAAACCATAGAGTCACTCCAGGAAAAACTAGATGACTTGGAAAACCGCAGCAGGTGCAAAAATATACACATCAGAGACGTACCTGAATCTGTATTACCAAGGGACTTCCCGGTCTTTCTCCCAGCCTTGTTTCAACATCTAAAGGATCCCTCTTATACAACAGAGATTCTCTGGGTCGGAGCACATAGAACTCTAAGGCCTAAACCACCTGACTCAGCTCCACCCAGAGATATCGCTGGGGATTCCCGATGCACATCTGGACCATCAGGAACAATTCCCGCCACATATGTAGGACTCCAGAGGAAATCTCAAATTTTTGTATCACACTGGACCTAGACACCCTTTCTAGGTCCTCCTCACTTGCCCACACCACGTCTTCTTCACCCAAGATACAACACCCACCACCTGAATCATGGCATACAGTCCTACAGAAAAAAAATAAACCAAATGCGGTCTCACCCAGGAGCCCAGCCACCTCCAGTCCTGCTTCTTCTACCTGCTCCACCTAACAACTCTTCCACCATTAGTTTTTAAAGACTTGGTATATTGTATGGACTCATGATTAAAGCTCCCCGCAAGATCGGGCAAGTAAATGTAAATGTACCATGTGTTTGTAACCTTTTAGCATTTTACAGGTCTCTGTATTTACTTGTACTCCCGTACAATAACTCCCATTCTCCCAATTTCCCTTCCCACCCCTGTTCCAGCCTCCCCACCCCTCCATCCCCCCTATCCCCCTACCCCTCTTGTCCTAAACCCCCCTTGGCCAGGATGTTCTGCTCTATTAATATAACTAGATCTATACATTATAGGGCTAGTAGTGGTCATACCCCCTACCTCCTCTCATGTATGCCCTATAATAGGAAGAGATTTTTTTTCCTTTTATCTTTCTTTTTCCTTTGTTTAACTTGTTGGTATATTCATGTTCTGTATTTTCATTAATATTTCATTGTTTATCATGATTTTTTCATTACTGAAAATATTGTTCTTATTCGCAGCAAACCATTCACTCTTACGCATACTCCGCATTACAGTGAGGTCCCCTTTCCTTAATTGCCATATATCTCTTTACCTCCCCCGCAATATTAATGGCTAATGATACCAAACAAGCAGTGCATAAGTTAACCCTTCTTTCCCAAAATGCCAAAGGTTTATTTTCAATAAAGCTTTTAAAAAAAAACAAAACAAAAAAACAAACAAACAAAGCACACTTACAATTAATAACACTATTTAATAAAATATATATATATATATTTTATAAAGGTTTAAAAAGATATGAGGTTTTAGGTGTTAGAAAAAAGGCAGCCCTAGAGATACATACATATACATATATATCTCTAAAGATATATAGATATATGTGTGTGTGTGTCTATATATGTTTACATATGTATTTATGTATTTATATGTATTTATTTATGCATTATTCATATTTAATAAATGTTTTAACTATATATTTACTGTCAATATGTCCCATTCCAATGCTCTGCACATAGCAGACTATTTTCTATGTATTTCTAAATAATTATTCCCATATATATCTGTATATATCTATAACTATATAAAATCATTTATATACAGTGCTCAGCATAAATGAGTATATCCCTTTTGAAAAGTAAGATTGTAATCAGTATCTCAATGAACACAAGAACAATTTCCAGAATTTTGACAAAACTGAGTTTTATAGAACATTTGTTTAGCTCATTACATGAAAGTTAGGTTATTAATATAACTTAGATTACTAAATCTTCAAAATCTTCAGGTTTACTCAAATTGTATGCTGCACAAATGAATACACCCCACAACAAAAACTACTACATCTAGTATTTTGTATAACCTCCATGATTTGTTAGGACAGCACCAAGTTTTCTAGGCATGGAATAAACAAGTTGGCGATATATTGCAACATCTATCTTTTTCCATTCTTTAAGAATGACCTCTTTTAGAGCCTGGATCCTGGATGGAGAGTGATGCTCTACTTGTCTCTTCAGAATTCCCCATAAATGTTCAATTGGGTTCATATCAGGAGATATACTTGGCCACTGCATCACTTTAACCCTGTTCTTCAGAAATGCATCTTCTCTTTCAATATAGAGCAGTACATCTGTGAATTCATGATACCATAAATGAAATGCAGCTCCCTGACACCAGCAGCACTCATGCAGCCCCACAGTAGAACACTGCCACCACCATGTTTCACTGTAGGCACCATGCATTTTTCATTGTACTCCTCACCTTTGCAACACCATACAGAGAGAGAGAGAGAGAGAGAGAGAGAGAGAGAGAGAGAGAGAGAGAGAGATAGATAGATAGATAGATAGATAGATAGATAGAGAGAGACAGAGAGAGAGAGAAATTTTCAATCTTTCATATGGTTACAAGACATCGTCATGGTTTAAACAAAAAGTTTAAAGGTAAAAATTATGTTTGCTTTACTCTTGACTAACTGATAGCTTCTGTATTGTTATTTTATTTTTTATTTATTGAAATTAAATATATGTTTACTATCTATAGCAGTCTATTAAAATTCACATGCAAAGTGAATCACAAGTCTTTTTGCATTTTAAACGATTGTAAACCAATAATTAACTTTGAAAAAACTTTTTATCACCATCTTTTCCTCAACCATCCCACTTCCCTGATCCTTCCCAAACAGGTCTTTAACTCTCCCACTAATGGCCACCATCTTTGTTACTGGCAGCTGTCTTCTTCTACCTAATTTATAAACTTTTTTTTTTTTTTTTTCATTGTTATATATTATTTTATATTTTTTGGCAGCGGCAACGTCGGTGGTCCTCTTCATCTGTGTGACACGGAGCTACTCTTCATGCGATCACCAGCCGCACACTGAACATTGAATGCAAGGTACCCCTTTTATATAGGTGTGATATACCTTTAAGGTATATCCCGCCTTTAACAGGTAACTCCCTATTTATAGCACATTTGGGTCAGGCATTCCTTGTCTGGAAATTGCTGTTACTAGAGTGATTTTGTTTTCTCTAGTTTATATTGCTACTTGACTCTTTACTCTCGTAATATATTCTCTTTATTGGACTGTTACTTTCTCCTTGATTTTCGTTATCAATTATCATTAGTTGTAACGAACTTTTCAGCTTTCACAACCTGTCTGTTCTTACGGACTTAACTTGCCTTTTGGATCACGAAGCCGCCGGAACTACTTACCACAATCCGGAAGCCGCACTCACACTGAAGACGCCGACCGGACCGGTCGTCAGGTACAAGTTCTTTCTGTTAAAAAATGCTGCATATGACTTTATCCTGATTCTATGTTACTTACCTCAGGAATCTAATAATCATCATCTCTACGTTTGCCTAAATACCTGACGAAAGGATATGTGAATGGACTTGTATATATTTTAAGGTTGTATGTGTGAGTGCGTGAAGAGGATACATATTTAACAGAAGTTATATCTCGGCTGAAGTTAATTCATTAATCACCTGTGTGATCATATCTCATCTGATCTGTACTTTATCATAACTTGTCTTATTAATTATTGATGTACTTATATTATCTAATCTGGAAAGACAATTCAGATTAAGACTCTGCGCTTATATCTATAACAGTAACTCTCACTACTGACTAGTCAGGTTATCAAGACCATATTGCTTGACTATATTCAGGAAAAGAGATACAAACAATATTTTCACTGCAACAATATCTGCTACAGCAGATCATCACATAATTTCCAGACCACAGTGAATTAAGTTGTAATACTGTTATAGATTTTCATACAATGGATCCAACTGAAATAAAAAATCAGTTTACTAATATCCAACAAAAATTAGATTATCTTGCAAGAGGGTTAACTGAGGTTCAAGCAGAAAATTCAGCACTAAAAACTATAGTCAAAGACTATGTAACTGCTAAACCTGACATACCAGAACCCCACATACAATATCCTCAAACTTTTACAGGCAAGAGACATGAATTCAGAGATTTTAAAAATGCTTGCCATCTTTTTTTCTCTTTAAGACCACGTACTTACCATACTGACCGCATCAAAGTTTGCACCACTATTTCTTTTCTACAAGGGGAACCTAGAACGTGGGCAAACAGATATTATGAGAACAATGATCCCATACTGGATTCATTACAAGAATTTTTCCAAGCCATGTCTACTAATGTAGATACTGACACACAGATAATAGCTGAATCCAAGTTACGCTCACTTAAACAAGGGAAGCGTACAGTAGAAGAATATACTACTGACTTCCAAATGTGGGCAGTAGATTCTCAATGGAACCAGGTTAGCCTTAAAAATCAGTATAGGTTGGGTCTATCTGAAACATTAAAAGATGAGCTTTCACGTCAGGAGTTGCCAGATTCTTTACCAGCTCTAATACAATTAAGTACATCTATTGATAGAAGGCTTAGAGAAAGGCGTGCAGAAAGGGTGTCATATGACTCATCAACAAGGCGAACCATTACTTATAATTCAACTTCAGAAAAACCACAACTATATTCTACACCTATGGAAATTGGAGCGATTAAAGGACCTCTCACTCATGAAGAAAAGATAAGGAGGAGGGTAGAAAAATTGTGTTTATACTGTGCAAACAAGGAGCACTCTGTGTCTGAGTGTCCAATACTTCAGAAACAAAAGAAGGGTAAGCATAAAAACCCAAATCACATTTGTCACATCTCAGATGATAAACAATTGACATTAACTCTCTCTTTACAGTGGGATCAGGAAAATATCCTAACCAGGGCGTTGATTGATTCCAGGGCATCAGGAAGCTATATTGATTCTGTGTTTGTTGAAAAAAATAAAATACCCTTAGTGTGCAAGCAAACACCTGTGTATGTTAAGTCTATAGATGGAACTTTGATAAAAAAAGGTCCTATTACACATCATACTGTACCTTTATTAGTCAAATCCAATACAGGTCACACAGAATACATAAAATTTGATGTAATACCAATTGCATTACATAACTTAATTTTAGGGTATACATGGTTACAACTACATAATCCGGTAATAAACTGGAAACACTCAGAACTTACACTAACCTCTTCCTATTGCAATAAAACTTGTTACCCTCATACTGGTATAGCTTCACTTGAAGAAGGGATACCAGGTTTGTATCAGGATTTGGCAGAGGTTTTCAATCTAAAGGAAGCAGAAAATTTGCCCCCTCATAGGAGTTTCGATTGTCCTATAGACCTTGTTCCAGGGTCGCAGATACCACATGGGAAAATTTATCCATTATCACAAGAAGAATTAAAATTCCTGAGGACATACTTGGATGAGAATTTAAGAAAGGGATTCATTTCTCATTCAACTTCCCCAGCAGCAGCAGGCATGTTTCTAGTTAAAAAATAAAGATAAATCGTTAAGACCTATAATTGACTATAGGGCTCTTAATGCCATTACAATAAAAAACAGATATCCTTTACCATTGATTCCAGAGCTCATAGAGCGATTGAAAGGAGCAAAAATTTACACCAAGCTAGATCTGAAAGGTGCGTATAACCTTATTAGGATCAAAAAAGGGGATTAGTGGAAGACTGCATTTAGGACCAGATACGGTTTATATCAATACAATGTTATGCCATTTGGGTTAACCAACGCCCCAGCGACCTTTCAGCATTTCATTAATGAAATATTCTATGATTTACTGGATGTTTGTGTCATTGTATATCTAGATGATATACTTATTTACTCGAAGAATCCACAAGAACATGAAAAACATGTTCGATGGGTTTTAACAAGATTAAAAGAGCATCATGTTCGATGGGTTTTAACAAGATTAAAAGAGCATAAACTATACGCAAAGCAAGAAAAATGTATTTTTCATGTGAATAAGATAAAGTTCCTCGGTTATATCATAACACCCAACAGGATTCAAATGGATCCCGAAAAAGTATCTGCTATATTGCAATGGCCTATACCAAAATCGATACGAGCTCTGCAAAGATTTATCGGATTCGCGAATTACTATAGAAAATTTATTGATAATTTTTCTAACATCGTTAAACCTTTGACTGAACTAACCAGTAAGAAACAAAGGTATAAATGGACAGAACAGGCACTGATAGCTTTTGATTTCTTAAAAGAAAAATTTTCTAAAGCTCCACTGCTCCACATACCAGATAACAATCTTCAATATGTACTTCAAGTAGACGCTTCCAGTTCTGGAATTGGAGCCATCCTTTCACAATACAATAAGGAACAGACAGAAATGAAACCAGTTGGTTACTACTCCAGAAGATTTTCTCCTGCTGAAATTAACTATAGCATAGGAGATAAGGAGTTATTAGCCATAAAAACTTCTCTTGAACAATGGAAGCATTTATTAGAAGGAACTGAGAAACCATTCAAAGTGTTCACAGATCACAAGAATTTAGAATACTTAAAGAAAAGCAAAACCTTGTCTGCTCGACAAGTAAGATGGTCCTTATTTTTGGACAGATTCAATTTTATAATTACATACAAACCTGGTCACTTGAACGTAAAGGCAGACGCTCTATCGAGAATACAAGAAGAATCACATCATGATGCAATAGTTCCTATTATACCAGCTGGAAGATTCATTGGAGTACTAACTCCTCTGGAGAAGGAAATAATAAAGGTAATACAGAAAGAGGATGATTATCCTAAGAATTGTATTAAAAACCCAGAAACAGGTCTTTATTATCACAAAGACAAGTTATATGTTCCGGAAGTAATGAGAACCCATATATTAAAAAACACTCATGACGAACCCTTATCTGGACATACAGGTATACAAAAAACAATAGAAAAAACAAGAAGAAGTTTCTGGTGGCCACAAATGGATCAAGACATCCAACAATATGTTACCTCTTGCGATACTTGCGCTAGAAATAAAGTTGATCACAGGGGACCGATTGGATTGTTAAACCCACTGCCAGTTCCTGATAGGCCTTGGTCCACAATTTCAATGGATTTCATTGTAGACTTACCTTTATCACACCGATATAATACAATATTAGTAGTAATAGATCACTTAACAAAGATGGGACATTTTATACCATTGAAAAGCTTACCTAACGCTTACATCACTGCCAATGTTTTTCTAAACCATATTGTAAAGTTACATGGGCTTCCAACAACTAGTATCACAGACAGGGGAACACAATTTACTTCAGCATTCTGGAGATCCTTATGTAAGTTGTTGAAAATAAACTCCAGGTATTCAACAGCATTTCACCCACAAACCAATGGAATGACAGAAAAATTAAACCAAACATTAGAACAATATCTAAGGTGTTACGTATCCCATCTTCAAGATGATTGGATTAATTATTTACCTATGGCCGAGTTTTCATATAACAACTCAATTTCAACATCAACAAAAATGACTCCTTTTTATGTAACTTATGGATATCATCCAACTAACATATTGATTACCAATACTGAGGTGAACTCAACAGTTGCCAAAGATTACTCAAGTAAGCTACAGGAACGTTTAGCGTTGGTTAAAACTCACCTCACGGAAGCCAAGAATTATCAGAAGCGGTATTATGACATGCATCATAGACCTAGTCCTTTATATAAAATTGGTGACAAAGTTTTATTATCAATTAAAAACCTAAAGGTGCATGTACCTTCAAAGAAATTAGCAAACCAATTTATTGGCCCTTTTGAGATAGACAAAATTGTAAATCCTTCTACTGTCAGATTGGTATTACCACCTTCCTATAAGATACATCCCACATTTCATGTATCATTAATAAAACCATACAAAGCAACAAATAAGGATGAAAACCTTAAACCCCCTGCTATTCAAATAGATGATCAGGAGGAATATGAAATTGAAAGGATTTTGGATTCAAGAATTCGTGGTCGTCACCTGGAATACCTTCTGAAGTGGAGAGGTTTTGGACCTGAGGATAATTCATGGCAAAGACAATCTGAGATCCATGCACCGCGTTTGATACAGTGTTTTCACAAACGATACCCATTAAAACCAACCATTGCTGATGTGGGGAGACCTTGAAGGGGGGAGTGTGTAATATACCTTTAAGGTATATCCCGCCTTTAACAGGTAACTCCCTATTTATAGCACATTTGGGTCAGGCATTCCTTGTCTGGAAATTGCTGTTACTAGAGTGATTTTGTTTTCTCTAGTTTATATTGCTACTTGACTCTTTACTCTCGTAATATATTCTCTTTATTGGACTGTTACTTTCTCCTTGGTTTTCGTTATCAATTATCATTAGTTGTAACGAACTTTTCAGCTTTCACAACCTATCTGTTCTTACGGACTTAACTTGCCTTTTGGATCACGAAGCCGCCGGAACTACTTACCGCAATCCGGAAGCCGCACTCACACTGAAGACGCCGACCGGACCGGTCGTCAGGTACAAGTTCTTTCTGTTAAAAAACGCTGCATATGACTTTATCCTGATTCTATGTTACTTACCTCAGGAATCTAATAATCATCATCTCTACGTTTGCCTAAATACCTGACGAAAGGATATGTGAATGGACTTGTATATATTTTAAGGTTGTATGTGTGAGTGCGTGAAGAGGATACATATTTAACAGAAGTTATATCTCGGCTGAAGTTAATTCATTAATCACCTGTGTGATCATATCTCATCTGATCTGTACTTTATCATAACTTGTCTTATTAATTATTGATGTACTTATATTATCTAATCTGGAAAGACAATTCAGATTAAGACTCTGCGCTTATATCTATAACAGTAACTCTCACTACTGACTAGTCAGGTTATCAAGACCATATTGCTTGACTATATTCAGGAAAAGAGATACAAACTTAATATTTTCACTGCAACAATATCTGCTACAGCAGATCATCACAATAGGGGTACACTTGCATTCCTATTGGTTGAACAAATTCAAATCAGCCTATAAGATGAAAGCTGCTTTCATCCTATTGGCTGATTTAAATTTGAAGAATATATAAAAGAGGTACTTTGCATTAAAGTTTCAGTGTGCGGCTTGAGACCGCATGAAGAATAGCTCCGTGTCATGCAGATAAAGAGGACCACCGGCGTCCCCACCGCCAACAGGATGAAGCTAGAATATGGACCATGGCCTGGATCAAGGTTGTAGAAGATGCTCCGCCAATGGATAAAGGTAGATCGCCGCTGGGATGAGGATGGAGCCACACCCTTGATCGTTATTGAGTACCAATTTGGGGCTTAGTGTTATTTTTTTTTGAGGGGGGGTTTAAGATTAACGATTTTTTGTTGTTTTTTTAAAAAGATCTGGGGGGTATTTTTTTTGGGGGGGGGATAATTTAATTTGTTATTTTTGTGTAATGGTAGCTTTTTTATTTTTGTAATTTTATTTTTTATTTTTTGTAATGGCAGTTTTATTTATGTTTTGGAATTGTAAGGATTTATTATTTTTAGTAATTTTTTGTATTTTTTTTAAACAAGTAATGTTAGGTGTTTGTTATTTTTTGTATTTTTTTTAAACAAGTAATGTTAGGTATTTGTTTCACAAGTATTTTTTCATTTATTTTAAGGTAGTTAGTTTATTTTAACTTTAATTTTGGTGTATTTTAATTTTGGTAAAGTTAAGGGGTGTTAGGTTTAGGGGATAAAAGTTTATTTTAGGTAGTTGCGATGTGGGGTGATGACAGTTTAGAGGTTAATAGGCTTATTTAGTAGTTGCGATGGGGGGGTGGCGGTTTAGGGGTTAATAGGTTTATTAAGCTGTTTGGGATGCGGGGGATGGAGCTTTAGGGGTTAATATGTTTAATTAGGTGTTTGCGTTGTGGGGGATGGCGGCTTATGGGTTATCAGGGGTTTATGTTAGGGTGTTTTTTGTCAACTTTCTTTTTCTCCTTAGACTTCAATGGAGAATGTAAAAATGCGATGGCGATTTTGTAATTGCAGGTGTTAGGATTTTTCCAACATTTTTTCTCCATTGATGTCTATGGTAGAATAAGTGCACGGGCACGCCAAGTCGAAGCTTGGTTTGTGTGCGGTATGTGGGTTACCGCAGCATAACACATGCGAAAATAAATTTGAAACTTGTAATAACGGCTCAACGGAAATTGCGTTAAAGCCACATTGCGCACGGTTTGTTCACAACAGATTTGGCACATGACTTGTAATCCGGGCCAAATTTAGCTGCAAACAACTAAGTGACTTTTTGATGATAGATAACCTAGTTTTATATAAGGTTAGTTACTAAGTTACATAAAACATCCCACCATATAATGTGCACAAACCAGCTGATCTGCATGGGCCCTCTTTAGCCCATATCTGCCCTTCACCTCACTCTCTTTATTAGCCTTCACCAGTGTTGACTACTTATTATGATTAACTCAGGCCCTCTCCACCAAATTGAATGAATTCCCTTCATTGTGACCTGCAAAGCCTATATGCACACAGCACTAAATGGAAAAGGAAAACTGGAAAAGTTAGTTAGACCATTTGTCTAAATGGTGATGATAGGACCAGGACTTCATCAAGTGTTCTTCCTCCCTAAATCTAGCTGTGTACATGCAAGTGAGTGCCAGAGTTTATGCATGTGGTGTTTATATTTTTATGAAAAATTTCCTATTTGGTTTTCACTGAAAACAAATGCAGCTAACTGAGTGCTGGTGAGCACCCACGGCTGTGAGTTTTCGCAGTGCCATGGAATGTATACCAAATCTGGGATATGAATACAGACCATTTCCCCATTTTATATGTGTCTAAGATAATTACAAAGACCTGTGTCAGTGTTGTTTGTAACTCAGTTTATTTGGTTGAAAACTAGTATGTATGGCTGTATGTTAGGGAGATACCTTGATCCAATCCTGGCCCTGTTAACATTTGGAAAAAACTATAACTAACTCTTGCAGTTTGCCTTTTATCTAGCTATGTGGATACAAGTAAATGCAGGACTTTTTACATGTGTTGTGTATGTATGTTTCATGTAATCCGTTTTTCATTGACGTGTGGTTTCAAAATTATACATACAATTATATAAAAGCTAATTAAGAAAACTATTCTCTTTGATTCATGCCAATTTTCTATAATTAAGTACATCAAAGGAAGTGTTATTTTATTATGATCCCACATTTAGCTTTTGTGAACACAGATAATTCTTCATCTGTAAACCTCAACAAGTAACAGTTGGGTTTTTAGATTTTGGCATGACTTAGAACAACTGGCAGAAGTAGTGCCTAAGGCAGCTCTTTAGGGAAGACAGAAGGGATATCTACAATCAAGTCTGGTAAATTCTTGAATAGATTGACAATACATAATTAATATGCTTACTTTAAAGATGACAAGTTCATGGAAAATTTAAATACAAAAATTCAAAGCATATACATTTTCCTCTTAGAAATGCATTATAGGTTTTTGGAAACATTTCAGAAACAGTGACATCATATTTTAAAATTAGATTGCATTTAATGTATATATAATGCATTTTCTGCACTTATTGGTTATGCACTGTGAATTACTATTACAAATGGAAGCATGTTCTGCAAGACTCTTAACAACTAAATTCCACCACAAACTAAGGCCTAGATTTAGAGTTTTGTCGGTAAAGACCCGCGTAGCTAACGTCGGCTTTTTTCTGGCCGCACCATAAAAATAACTCTGTTATTGAGAGTCCACAAAAAGGCTGCGTTAGGCTCCAAAAAAGGAGCGTAGAGCATTTTTAACGCAGCTTCAACTCTCGATACCAGAGTTGCTTACGCAAGCGGCCAGCCTCAAAAACGTGCTCATGCACGATTCCCCCATAGGAAACAATGGGGCTGTTTGAGCTGAAAAAAAACCTAACACCTGCAAAAAAGCTGCGTTCAGCTCCTAACGCAGCCCCATTGTTTGCTATGGGGAAAAACTTCCTACGTCTGCACCTAACACCCTAACATGTACCCCGAGTCTAAACACCCCTAGCCTTACACTTATTAACCCCTAATCTGCCGTCCCCGCTATCGCTGACCCCTGCGTATTATTTTTAACCCCTAATCTGCCGCTCCCTAAACCGCCGCTACTTACATTATCCTTATGTACCCCTAATCTGCTGCCCCTAACACCGCCGACCCCTATATTATATTTATTAACCCCTAATCTGCCCCCCTCAATGTCGCCTCCACCTGCCTACACTTATTAACCCCTAATCTGCCGAGCGGACCTGAGCGCTACTATAATAAAGTTATTAACCCCTAATCCGCATCACTAACCCTATAATAAATAGTATTAACCCCTAATCTGCCCTCCCTAACATCGCCGACACCTAACTTCAAACATTAACCCCTAATCTGCCGACCGGAGCTCACCGCTACTATAATAAATATATTAACCCCTAAAGCTAAGTCTAACCCTAACACTAACATCCCCCTAACTTAAATATAATTTTAATCTAACGAAATTAATTATCTCTTATTAAATAAATTATTCCTATTTAAAGCTAAATACTTACCTGTAAAATAAACCCTAATATAGCTACAATATAACGAATAATTACATTGTAGCTATTTTAGGATTAATATTTATTTTACAGGCAACTTTGTAATTATTTTAACCAGGTACAATAGCTATTTAATAGTTAAGAACTATTTAATAGCTAAAATAGTTAAAATAATTACAAATTTACCTGTAAAATAAATCCTAACCTAAATTACAATTAAACCTACCACTACACTATCAATAAATTAATTAAATACAATACCTACAAATAACTACAATGAAATAAACTATCTAAAGTACAAAAAATAAAAAAGAACTAAGTTACAAAAAATAAAAAAATATTTACAAACATAAGAAAAATATTACAACAATTTTAAACTAATTACACCTACTCTAAGCCCCCTAATAAAATAACAAAGACCCCCAAAATAACAAAATGCCCTACCCTATTCTAAATTACTACATTTCAAAGCTCTTTTACCTTACCAGCCCTGAAAAGGGCCCTTTGCGGGGCATGCCCCAAGAAATTCAGCTCTTTTGCCTGTAAAAAAAAACATACAATACCCCCCCAACATTACAACCCACCACCCACATACCCCTAATCTAACCCAAACCCCCCTTAAATAAACCTAACACTAAGCCCCTGAAGATCTTCCTACCTTGTTTTCACCCTACCAGGTTCACCGATCCGTCCTGAAGAGCTCCTCCGATGTCCTGATCCAAGCCCAAGCGGGGGGCTGAAGAGGTCCATGATCCGGCTGAAGTCTTCATCCAAGCGGGAGCTAAAGAGGTCCATGATCCGGATGAAGTCTTCATCCAAGCGGGAGCTGAAGAGGTCCATGATCCGGATGAAGTCTTCTATCAACGGCATCTTCAATCTTCTTTCTTCCGGATCCATCTTGCAGACCTCCGACGCGGAACATCCTCTTCTCCCGACACCTACTAGCCGAATGACGGTTCCTTTAAGGGACGTCATCCAAGATGGCATCCCTTGAATTCCGATTGGCTGATAGGATTCTATCAGCCAATCGCAATTAAGGTAGGAATATTCTGATTGGCTGATGGAATCAGCCAATCAGAATCAAGATCAATCCGATTGGCTGATCCAATCAGCCAATCAGATTGAGCTCGCATTCTATTGGCTGATCGGAACAGCCAATAGAATGCAAGCTCAATCTGATTGGCTGATCGAATCAGCCAATCGGATTGAACTTGATTCTGATTGGCTGATTCCATCAGCCAATCACAATATTCCTACCTTAATTCCGATTGGCTGATAGAATCCTATCAGCCAATCGGAATTCGAGGGACGCCATCTTGGATGACGTCCCTTAAAGGAACCGTCATTTGGCTAGTAGGCGTCGGGAGAAGAGGATGTTCCACGTCGGAGGTCTGCAAGATGGATCCAGAAGAAAGAAGATTGAAGATGCCGTTGATAGAAGACTTCATCCGGATCATGGACCTCTTCAGCTCCCGCTTGGATGAAGACTTCAGCCGGATCATGGAACTCTTCAGCCCCCCGCTTGGGCTTGGATCAGGACATCGGAGGAGCTCTTCAGGACGGATCGGTGAACCTGGTAGGGTGAAGACAAGGTAGGAAGATCTTCAGGGGCTTAGTGTTAGGTTTATTTAAGGGGGGTTTGGGTTAGATTAGGGGTATGTGGGTGGTGGGTTGTAATGTTGGGGGGGGTATTGTATGTTTTTTTTTTACAGGCAAAAGAGCTGAATTTCTTGGGGCATGCCCCGCAAAGGGCCCTGTTTAGGGCTGGTAAGGTAAAAGAGCTTTGAAATGTAGTAATTTAGAATAGGGTAGGGCATTTTGTTATTTTGGGGGTCTTTGTTATTTTATTAGGGGGCTTAGAGTAGGTGTAATTAGTTTAAAATTGTTGTAATATTTTTCTTATGTTTGTAAATATTTTTTATTTTTTCTAACTTAGTTCGTTTTTATTTTTTGTACTTTAGATAGTTTATTTCATTGTAGTTATTTGTAGGTATTGTATTTAATTTATTTATTGATAGTGTAGTGTTAGGTTTAATTGTAGATAATTGTAGGTATTTTATTTAATTAATTTATTGATAGTGTAGTGGTAGGTTTAATTGTAGATAATTATAGGTATTTTATTTAATTAATTTATTGATAGTGTAGTGGTAGGTTTAATTGTAACTTAGGTTAGGATTTATTTTACAGGTAAATTTGTAATTATTTTAACTATTTTAGCTATTAAATAGTTCTTAACTATTAAATTGCTATTGTACCTGGTTAAAATAATAACAAAGTTGCCTGTAAAATAAATATTAATCCTAAAATAGCTACAATGTAATTATTCGTTATATTGTAGCTATATTAGGGTTTATTTTACAGGTAAGTATTAAGCTTTAAATAGGAATAATTTATTTAATAAGAGTTAATTAATTTCGTTAGATTAAAATTATATTTAATTTAGGGGGGTGTTAGTGTTAGGGTTAGACTTAGCTTTAGGGGTTAATACATTTATTAGAATAGCGTGAGCTCCGGTCGGCAGATTAGGGGTTAATAATTGAAGTTAGATGTTGGCGATGTTAGGGAGGGCAGATTAGGGGTTAATACTATTTATTATAGGGTTAGTGAGGCGGATTAGGGGTTAATAACTTTATAATAGTAGCGGTGCGGTCCGCTCGGCAGATTAGGGGTTAATAAGTGTAGGCAGGTGGAGGCGACGTTGTGGGGGGCAGATTAGGGGTTAATAAATATAATATAGGGGTCGGCGGTGTTAGGGGCAGCAGATTAGGGGTACATAGCTATAATGTAGGTGGCGGCGCTTTGCGGTCGGCAGATTAGGGGTTAATTATTGTAGGTAGCTGGAGGCGACGTTGTGGGGGGCAGATTAGGGGTTAATAAATATAATACAGGGGTCGGCGGTGTTAGGGGCAGCAGATTAGGGGTACATAAGTATAACGTAGGTGGCGGTCGGCAGATTAGGGGTTAAAAAAATTTAATCGAGTGGCGGCGATGTGGGGGGGCCTCAGTTTAGGGGTACATAGGTGGTTTATGGGTGTTAGTGTACTTTAGAGTACAGTAGTTAAGAGCTTTATGAACCGGCGTTAGCCCAGAAAGCTCTTAACTACTGACTTTTTTCCTGCGGCTGGAGTTTTGTCGTTAGATGTCTAACGCTCACTTCAGCCACGACTCTAAACACCGGAGTTAGAAAGATCCCATTGAAAAGATAGGATACGCAATTGACGTAAGGGGATCTGCGGTATGGAAAAGTCGCGGCTGAAAAGTGAGCGTTAGACCCTATTTTGAGTGACTCCAAATACCGGAGTTAGACTAAAACCAGCGTTAGGAGCCTCTAACGCTGGTTTTCACGGCTAACGCCAAACTCCAAATCTAGGCCTAAGTCTAATTTGTTTAATATAACGTCTGATTATCATATGTCAAGCTATCATAATTTCATGAAAACTATGATAGATCATTTATTCACATTACATACTTTAAATATTGTGATGTAATTATGATAATTATCGATTACTCTCGCAACCTATCTCTCCATGAAATATTTTTTTGCTTGCATCAGATACTGCACGTACTAAAAGTTTAAAGTAAAAAGTCTTTGCTTGAGTGCTAACACAATGCACGCATAAAGCGGAACTTACAATATCGCAATTGTATTAAGTTACTCCCACATAGACTTCAATGGAGAGTGAAAAGTGGAACAGAAACCTAACACCCTACTCGCACGTAAACCCAATCGAGTTTAATCAAGTTTGCTAACCAAATATGAAATATTATTATTTCACATTCCAATATTTTTCACATAGCAGAGCCAATCACAAATAAGTGTACAGAAATTTATTTTTACAATCAACAGGGTATTAGGGACTGTGAAAAAATGCTAAAAGTCAAAGATTGCATGAACATATATAATTTACTATTACAATAAAAATTAAAAAAAAATAAAAGTCCAAGAGCTAGATTACAAGCGTAACGATTTTTATCAATCCTGCTTGCACACTAACTGAGCTTGACTTCAGCTTTTTGCACGCATCTGGTACCATGCATATTAAAGTTTAACCCTTTGAGTGCTAATGACGGTTCTGAGCCGTCACAGAGTTTCTCACTCTGGTGCTAATGACGGCTCAGAGCCTTCATGAGCACTCTCCCACCTTGAGGGAGATCTGGGGGCTCCTTACTTCTCCTACCCCGGCGATCATGCCTGTAGATTGACAGGCATCGCCGGGGCTTCCCATGATGTGAGGTGACGTCACGCGCAATGACATCACTGCGCAACTTTATTTATACTTAACAATGTTAAGTATAGGACGAAGGGGCATGCTGCTTAAAAGCCTGTATCTCAGGCATCTAAGCAGCTACAGACCCCCAAGACCCACTGTTGGAAAGTTAAAAAAAAAAAAATTCCAAAAATAAAAATAAAAAAAAAAACCTTAGAAAATATTAGCACCCAGGTGGGAAAGTGCTTAGCACTCAAAGAGTTAAAGTAAAAAGGTTTTGGTTTCACGCTAACCCAACGCACGCAAAAATCCAAAGTTAGAACATCACAACCGCATTAACATAGTCTCCCATAGACTTCAATGGTGTGCGAAAAGTGGGGTAAAAAAGTCACCCAACAAGTCGCGTGCAAACCCAATCATATTTTTTCAAGTGCGCTAACTTGACATGAATTATTATTTCATATTCCACTGTTCTTCACATAGAAGAATATGTTCTATATATTTATATATATATATATATATATATATATATATATATATATAAAACATGGAAGGGAACTGCACTCTCATACTGGACCAGGTACACAGGCAGTTAACCCCAGTCAGGTCTTACTGGGGTTAACTGCCTGTGACTCTGGGAGCAGCACAGCTTCCTGTGAGTGCCAGTGGCACCCAGGGCTGAGCATGTTGCAGGGTCATGGGATGTGTACCTGGTCCAGTATGAGAGTGCAGTTCCCTTCCATGTTTTGTATATGTCTAGGGTGATTACATATTCCTGTGCACCATTCCCTTGTTTCCAGATTGTTTGGATTTGAAGCTTGCATTGTGTGGCTGTTTTAGGGTCCCAGGTATTGGAAAGGACCTTGACGAGGTACCTGAGCTTGTCCCATTTGGCCAGATGTGGTAACTAACCTTTCCATTCTTGCTTTTAAATCTTAGCTGAGTGCTGGGTTTTCTCTGTGTGTTTTATATATATACAAAAGAGAAACTCAGTAACGTAGCAATGTGTAGTTAGTAACTACTAATGTCCCGACAGTACATTGGCTAAATTATCAAAAGTCCAACAAGTGCTCATCTGCTAGATATACAGGGAGTGCAGAATTATTAGGCAAATTAGTATTTTGACCACATCATCCTCTTTATGCATGTTGTCTTACTCCAAGCTGTATAGGCTCGAAAGCCTACTACCAATTAAGCATATTAGGTGATGTGCATCTCTATAATGAGAAGGGGTGTGGTCTAATGACATCAACACCCTATATCAGGTGTGCATAATTATTAGGCAACTTCCTTTCCTTTGGCAAAATGGGTCAAAAGAAGGACTTGACAGGCTCAGAAAAGTAAAAAATAGTGAGATATCTTGCAGAGGGATGCAGCACTCTTAAAATTGCAAAGCTTCTGAAGCGTGATCATCGAACAATCAAGCGTTTCATTCAAAATAGTCAACAGGGTCGCAAGAAGCGTGTGGAAAAACCAAGGCGCAAAATAACTGCCCATGAACTGAGAAAAGTCAAGCGTGCAGCTGCCAAGATGCCACTTG
This sequence comes from Bombina bombina, assembly GCF_027579735.1. Classification (NCBI taxonomy): domain Eukaryota; kingdom Metazoa; phylum Chordata; class Amphibia; order Anura; family Bombinatoridae; genus Bombina; species Bombina bombina. Next base: position 786,944,743 of record NC_069503.1, on the reverse strand, counting down.
CCACCAGTTTGGCCATATTTCAGAGCTGCAACATCACTGGAGTGCCCAAAAGCATAAGGTGTGCAATACTCAGAGACATGGCCAAGGTAAGAAAGGCTGAAAGACGACCACCACTGAACAAGACACACAAGCTGAAACGTCAAGGCTGGGCCAAGAAATATATCAAGACTGATTTTTCTAAGGTTTTATGGACTGATGAAATGAGAGTGAGTCTTGATGGGCCAGATGGATGGGCCCGTGGCTGGATTGGTAAAGGGCAGAGAGCTCCAGTCCGACTCAGACGCCAGCAAGGTGGAGGTGGAGTACTGGTTTGGGCTGGTATCATCAAAGATGAGCTTGTGGGGCCTTTTCGTGTTGAGGATGGAGTCAAGCTCAACTCCCAGTCCTACTGCCAGTTTCTGGAAGACACCTTCTTCAAGCAGTGGTACAGGAAGAAGTCTGCATCCTTCAAGAAAAACATGATTTTCATGCAGGACAATGCTCCATCACACGCATCCAAGTACTCCACAGCGTGGCTGGCAAGAAAGGGTATAAAAGAAAAAAATCTAATGACATGGCCTCCTTGTTCACCTGATCTGAACCCCATTGAGAACCTGTGGTCCATCATCAAATGTGAGATTTACAAGGAGGGAAAACAGTACACCTCTCTGAACAGTGTCTGGGAGGCTGTGGTTGCTGCTGCACGCAATATTGATGGTGAACAGATCAAAACACTGACAGAATCCATGGATGGCAGGCTTTTGAATGTCCTTGCAAAGAAAGGTGGCTATATTGGTCACTGATTTGTTTTTGTTTTGTTTTTGAATGTCAGAAATGTATATTTGTGAATGTTGAGATGTTATATTGGTTTCACTGGTAAAAATAAATAATTGAAATGAGTATATATTTGTTTTTTGTTAAGTTGCCTAATAATTATGCACAGTAATAGTCACCTGCACACACAGATATCCCCCTAAAATAGCTATAACTAAAAACAAACTAAAAACTATTTCCAAAACTATTCAGCTTTGATATTAATGAGTTTTTTGGGTTCATTGAGAACATGGTTGTTGTTCAATAATAAAATTAATCCTCAAAAATACAACTTGCCTAATAATTCTGCACTCCCTGTAGGGTGTGACTTAACTGACACAGGTATATAGCAAAAACTTCAGATCATAGTTCAAAATGTCCCCACTGCTGCCCAAACGAGCTACCTTATAACCGGAACTTAAAAGGCTCTGTGATGCACGGATAATCTTTTTACCTTCTCCAAGTGCTCGTCTGTCCACCGGTTCTGCTCGCTTGGCGTCCTTGTAGGTTAGTTCGAAATCCTCAGCGTTGCTTCTGCCCGCCTCTCGGCATGCGCTGACTCCTATTGGCTGCTTGGTTCCGTCACTCACCCAGAGCAGCACGGCTGCATGAATCTAGTCATGTACTCCACCAATGACTGAAGGGATACTGCACACACCTCCCCACAGCGAAAAAAATCCAGGAAGACTGGCCAGAACAGCAAAATGAGAGAAACGGAGATCCTGGAGAGTCTATTAAAAACGTCTTTATTGAGAATAAGTTAAAATATCGATGGCACACAAACAACAAGAGAGCAATCAGGTGTGGCACTGAATGGCTTACGCGTTTCGGCTTGTTGCCGTAGTCATAGCCTGTAGTGCTATGTGTCACACCCCTTATATACACTTACCTAAAATCTAATTGGTTAAAAGAATTTAACACACCTGTTGCCTGAATAGTATACCTAATAAAGAAACATTAACTATACAACCTCCCTACTAAGACAAAGTGCTGTTGCTAAATGGACCCGCTAGGGACCTATGCTTACACTAGTGAAATGAAAACAAGTGAAACAGCAAAGAGAACAAAAACATAGACATATATGCAATGTGGAGCATGTATAGAAGATACACAAAAAATTGCTTCGTATTATATACTCTTAAATGGACACTGGGGAAAGAAATAAGAATGTCAGAGTATATCTTATAAACAATTTAACAATTTAAAGATAGGGGCCCTGATAACATGGAGAAGGGGACATAATTAAATGACCAAATGTCAGAGCACTGGAATATGAAAAAACTAAATACTTAGATTGCAAAAAATATGAAAAGTATATGTATGGCACAAAAACCATGTATACATGGATGAGACAAAAAAATATGTATGAAAATGGAAATAAATAAATGTAATGGGATGTGTATTCGAGTAAGAGAAAATATGATTAAAATTCAAAATACAAAATGTATAACTGTGGAGGGGACAGAAACAGGAGTATTCACCATAGGTTCATAATATCGTATTTGGAGTTGAGGCCACCAGGAATCCGGGTGCCTAGTGTAAAAATCCAAAATGCCTCCCTCAACTCCAATATGCGATCAATAGAACCCCCTCTTTTGGGTTTGTACACTTTCTCTATTGCACTCCATGAGAAAGTAGAGAGATTACCACCATGATATACTCCAAAATGCTGTACTACCGGGGTACTGGATTTGGCTGTGGTGAAGGAGGACAGGTGTTCCCTAATTCTAGTGTTAATGTCCCTAGAGGTGAGACCTATGTATTGGATTCTACATTGGGAGCAATTTAAAATGTAAATAACATATTTGCATGTGCAGTTCAGGAGTGATTTGATGGTGTATGTTTTGCCTGTGACATAACTCGAAAAAGTATTGCCTGTCCTTACATAATCACACGGTTTACACTTGTTGTGACCACATTTGTGCATGCCCTGATGTCTCATCCAGGAACAATTATCCTTGGTATTGGTAGGCAACACAAAGGGGATAGAAGAGAGCCCAATGTGGGACCTTTTCTATATGAACATCTGACTCCATTCTTAACAGTGTCAATGAGTTTATCATCAGCCTGCAAATTTTTAAAGTGCTTCCGTATAATGGAGCAGATGTCATTGTATTGACCACTATGTGTGGTAACAAAAGTGACTCCATTAAATTGTTTGTTTTTGGGACCCCCTTTATCTGTCAAAAGACTCTCTCTGGTCCTAGTAGTCACTAACTGTTTAGCCCTACAAATGGCATTTCTGGGGTATTTTCTAGATTCTAGATCCTTGGCTAAAGTCCTGAAGTCATTGGCATCTGAGCAATTACGTTTAAGTCGAATCATCTCCCCTTTTGCTATGGCCTCAGGGACATGCTTAGGGTGACAACTAGTTCCAAAGAGGACTGAATTCCCTGAAATGGGTTTTCTGTAAGAAATAGTCTTTACTTTACCCCTGGGGAGCCCTATCTGGGTAAGGTCCAGGTAATTGATGGATCTATCATTAAATTCAAAAGTGAATCTAAGGTTCATGTCATTGTGGTTAAGATATGAAAAGAATTCTTCAGCTTGGGCTTCGGTACCTGTCCAAATGAAGATCAAATCGTCTATGTATCTCTTGTATAGAGACACATAGACACAAAAGGGGTTACTATCTCCAAAGATGTGGAAGAACTCCCAGAATCCTAGGAATAGATTAGCATACGAGGGGGCAAATTTGGCCCCCATCGCTGTTCCACATCTCTGGAGTCAGTAAACCCCCTCAAACACAAAATAATTGTGCGTGAGGAGGAAACCCACTACTTTGACAATGAAAATGTTAAATTCTTCAGTGTAACTTGCAAAATTCTCAAGAAAAAAGCACAAAGCTTGTAAACCCTTTTCGTGCGGTATACACGAGTAAAGTGAGACAGCATCCACAGACAACCATTTGGATTGTGATGTCCAAACTACCTCCCCCATAAGTTGCAACACTTGCTTTGTATCTCGTAAATACGAGGGCAAAGAGGTTACCAGTGGCTGTAGGAGGCTGTTTATCCACTCAGATAAGTTGCACAATAGGGAGTCCACCCCGCTTACGATGGGGCGTCCCTTAACCTCTAGGAGGGACTTGTGGACCTTTGGGAAATTATGGAATGCAGGGATTTTGGGAAAATCCGGAACCAGATAAGCAAAAGTCGCTTGGTCAATGAACCCTTGTTCCACTCCCTCATCCAGAATGTCCACAAGTTCCCTCCTAAAAACTGATGTGGGGTCACCTCTCAAAATTGAGTATTCTTCTCTGTTGCTCAGTTGTCTAATAGCCTCTGCTACATAAGCTTCACGATCAAGGACAACAGTCATGCCGCCTTTATCGGCTTTACGTATTGTGATAGAGGTGTATCTTTTAACTCCTTGACTGCTGTCCTTTCTCTGAAGCTCAGGTTATTTTTGGGCTTTTTGTTGTTTAGTTTCAGGGAAATTAGATCTTGCTCAACCCTATGATAGAAGGTTTCAACTATATTACCCCGTACCTGTATGGGAGAAAATGTGGACTTGCTCCTCATGGTTGGACCCCTGTTATGCAAAGCCTGAGTGTCAGTGTTGGATTCTAACTGTTATTGTTGTAAAGAAACAACATCACAGGATTGGGAAAAATAAAGTGAATCAGTGTTGGTAGAGGCCAACGGCTGTGTAGTATCTGTGGATTCAACTGAATGTGCAAAGAATTTCTTGAGAGTTAAATTTCTTATGAATTTGTTTAGATCCAACAATGTTTTAAAAACGTCAAAATCATTGGTGGGAGAGAAATTGAGACCCAAGCTAAGTACTCTCAACTGATCTGTAGTGAGAGATATAGATGAAAGGTTGATCACATTGTTATATTGGGCATCTATTTGTATTTTGAAGTTGCTTTCGTTTGCCTCAATTGGTATCTCTGCTGTCCCTGTACGCTGTTGTGGTTCTGTGTCTTGGATATGGTACCTCCCCCTTTGTGTGTGATCTGGTCCTGGGGAAAAACCTGCTCCATAAGACCTTGATTACCTGATTGGGCAACAGTATAGTGTTGACTGATTATGGGTGCAGGTGTCACATGCATCAAATGGTTAGAATTGTATTTGGGAATTACTGCTTGTGATATATCAGTGGAAAGCACATTAGGAGCAAGATTAATGTCAGTCCTATTGGAGCTGTGTACTGCACTGTGTGTTTCTGCTGTTAACATAGAATTATTAACAGTGCTAGCACCACTATTATTCTCATGGGTCTGTACATTAGTAAATTCATCACTCCCGTCAGTGCTGTACTCAGTATAACTCCCAGTAAATGTTACATTTTTGTTGTTGCTAGTTTGCCTCTGTCTATTTCTGTGACCCCCTCTCCTTCTCCCAAATCTAGGCTGAGTTTGTCTGAAAGAAGCTCTTTGTTTTTTGCTCCAAATATATACAGTGTTATTAAGATAATCATTTTTGTCTCTAAGAAATTTTGTGTGTTTTGTTTCCATAATGGTAGACCTACTAGTTGCTAAAATGCCTCTAAGAATATTATCGAATTTGGCAAAATCAGGGGTTGCACTACTTAAATTTAATTCTGCCTGCAATTCTGCAATTTCTAATTTGACTTTGTCTATTTGCTTAATCTTGTACTGTAACATAAGCAGCATTAAATTTAAAGAACAATTAGATAACACTTGGTTCCATTCTTCTACAAAATCTTTTTCATTACAGTCCACATCAAAAGTAGGAAATTTGAAAATTTGTAATCCTCTTGGGACCATTTTTAATGATCGGTATTTTTCTAATGTCCAAATGTCCCACTGAATTTTAGACTCTTTTATTAGTAGGTTTTCCAACATGTCAAAAAGAGTGCTGAGTGCCAAAACACTCTTATCCTCAGAAAAAATCACATCACTGTTCACAGTCCCTTCTTGTCTCGCTGTGTAAGGCATCAAAGAATAAAACAACTGGTTAGGGGGTTGTATAGATGTGTGTGCCATCTCATCCATTATGCTGTGAGGAGCTTGAAAGACTTATTTATGTGTATGCTATTAAACGTATACTGAGTGTTAGTACCGCCAGTAAGGTACCCAAAATGATCAAACGCATACAAAAGAGAAACTCAGTAACGTATAGCAATGTGTAGTTAGTAACTACTAATGTCCCAACAGTACATTGGCTAAATTATCAAAAGTCCAAAAAGTGCTTGTCTGCTAGATATAGGGTGTGACTTAACGGACACAGGTATATAGCAAAAACTTCAGATCATAGTTCAAAATGTCCCCACTGCTGCCCAAACGAGCTACCTTATAACCGGAACTTAAAAGGCTCTGCGATGCACGGGTAATCTTTTTACCTTCTCCAAGTGCTCGTCTGTCCACCGGTTCTGCTCGCTTGGCGTCCTTGTAGGTAAGTTCGAAATCCTCAGCGTTGCTTCTGCCCGCCTCTCGGCATGTGCTGACTCCTATTGGCTGCTTGGTTCCGTCACTCACCCAGAGCAGCACGGCTGCATGAATCCAGTCACGTACTCCACCAATGACTGAAGGGATACTGCACACACCTCCCCACAGCGAAAAAAATCCAGGAAGACTGGCCAGAACAGCAAAATGAGAGAAAGGGAGATCCTGGAGATTCTATTAAAAACATCTTATTGAGAATAAGTTAAAATTAACTATACAACCTCCCTACTAAGACAAAGTGCTTTTCATACATATTTTTTTTGTCTCATCCATGTATACATGGTTTTTGCGCCATGCATACAGGGAGTGCAGAATTATTAGGCAAAGGAGTATTTTGACCACATCATCCTCTTTATGCATGTTGTCTTACTCCAAGCTGTATAGGCTCGAAAGCCTACTACCAATTAAGCATATTAGGTGATGTGCATCTCTGTAATGAGAAGGGGTGTGGTCTAATGACATCAACACCCGATATCAGGTGTGCATAATTATTAGGCAACTTCCTTTCCTTTGGCAAAATGGGTCAAAAGAAGGACTTGACAGGCTCAAAAAAGTCAAAAATAGTGAGATATCTTGCAGAGGGATGCAGCACTCTTAAAATTGCAAAGCTTCTGAAGCGTGATCATCGAACAATCAAGCGTTTCATTCAAAATAGTCAACAGGGTCGCAAGAAGCGTGTGGAAAAACCAAGGCGCAAAATAACTGCCCATGAACTGAGAAAAGTCAAGCGTGCAGCTGCCAAGATGCCACTTGCCACCAGTTTGGCCATATTTCAGAGCTGCAACATCACTGGAGTGCCCAAAAGCACAAGGTGTGCAATACTCAGAGACATGGCCAAGGTAAGAAAGGCTGAAAGACGACCACCACTGAACAAGACACACAAGCTGAAACGTCAAGACTGGGCCAAGAAATATCTCAAGACTGATTTTTCTAAGGTTTTATGGACTGATGAAATGAGAGTGAGTCTTGATGGGCCAGATGGATGGGCCCGTGGCTGGATTGGTAAAGGGCAGAGAGCTCCAGTCCGACTCAGACGCCAGCAAGGTGGAGGTGGAGTACTGGTTTGGGCTGGTATCATCAAAGATGAGCTTGTTGGGCCTTTTCGTGTTGAGGATGGAGTCAAGCTCAACTCCCAGTCCTACTGCCAGTTTCTGGAAGACACCTTCTTCAAGCAGTGGTACAGGAAGAAGTCTGCATCCTTCAAGAAAAACATGATTTTCATGCAGGACAATGCTCCATCACACGCATCCAAGTACTCCACAGCGTGGCTGGCAAGAAAGGGTATAAAAGAAGAAAATCTAATGACATGGCCTCCTTGTTCACCTGATCTGAACCCCATTGAGAACCTGTGGTCCATCATCAAATGTGAGATTTACAAGGAGGGAAAACAGTACACCTCTCTGAACAGTGTCTAGGAGGCTGTGGTTGCTGCTGCACCCAATGTTGATGGTGAACAGATCAAAACACTGACAGAATCCATGGATGGCAGGCTTTTGAGTGTCCTTGCAAAGAAAGGTGGCTATATTGGTCACTGATTTGTTTTTGTTTTGTTTTTGAATGTCAGAAATGTATATTTGTGAATGTTGAGATGTTATATTGGTTTCACTGGTAAAAATAAATAATTGAAATGGGTATATATTTGTTTTTTGTTAAGTTGCCTAATAATTATGCACAGTAATAGTCACCTGCACACACAGATATCCCCCTAAAATAGCTAAAACTAAAAACAAACTAAAAACTACTTCCAAAAATATTCAGCTTTGATATTAATGAGTTTTTTGGGTTCATTGAGAACATGGTTGTTGTTCAATAATAAAATTAATCCTCAAAAATACAACTTGCCTAATAATTCTGCACACCCTGTATGTGAAACATATGTTAAACATATCATACCATACAAGTAAAATAGTCATTACAAAAAACAGTCATTACAAAAAACAATGTACAAAATTGAATGTGCAAAGTATATTGGTAGATCCCCTCTGCGTCAGAGCTGATTCCGGTCAATGCGCCGGTAGCAGACCCCTGAGGACCGGCATTGCTAACCAAAAAAACTATTATGATTGGATCAGTGAGACAACACCCATTGGTCCCTAATAAAGTTGCTCCTTACCTATCACTCTCAGGATGCAACTCATTTTAAACATAATCAGTGTCACATAAAAAACTGGTGGAGGAAAGTGCACTACAAGGAAAAACATGCCCCCACTAACCAGATTCAATGCGTAATATGTTACCAGAATCCGAGTCCAAAACAGATAGCAATATCCCTGATTGATTCAACTCAGTGATGCCCACTTATTCCATAGGCTGCTTACTTAGGGGCTCAACCTCCGCTCCCAGCATCATCCCATCCTGTCAACAAACCATGCACTGGCCTATCAATAATCAAAAATCCCCAACCCAGGTAGCTAGGAGTCTGCCGGTCATCACAAGCGCAACAGCACAACTAATGCAATGTGGGTTCCAACCCATCCAAATCATAGGCAGCCATCGCTCCCTTACAATATGAGAATCCTACCTTGCAGAGGCATCTAACCATCACTCGAACCATTAGTCTCAACCTTACATCTTAGTGCTATAAAACATATATGTGTGGTCCCGTACATCCATCACTGACAGGTCCCTGGAACCATTCCAACTGTCACATAACTCCCATTGGTCCACCAAGCAGACTAGCCCTGTTTCTATTGGCTGGACACTAGTTCCATAATAGGACTGCCCATTGACCTCATACACACGCGATTGGATCCAAAATCACTAAGATAAAAGATCTTTACTACCCATCCTAATTCTGCTCACCCAAGCCGACACAATAGCATTGACAATGTCTACATCAGCAAATATTGCAATGTGACCAGATGCCTTAAATTTGTGGGCACCTCGCCCTCCACAGTCTATAGTCAATATTAAAGTCCAGAAGCGCTCTCATCATTACCGCACATAGAGCCATGCTCAATATAAAGCAATAGAAATGAAAAAAGAGCCAAAACAAACAACCACCACCCCCTATGTAAATAGGGACACCCAAAAGGGAAAACCCAACGGGGGAACATAAACTCCCCCATATGGAAGCAGAACAGAATAACACTGATGTGCCATATCAAACAGCAGGATGATCCAACTACAGGGAGATCAAAGTCACCCTACACCGTCCAAACCCAACTCCCAGGCAGCACGCTGCCCGAGGAGGCAAATCAAATGAGCTATCAGGCTGATCAATATCATATGAACAGGCATAGGCAACACAAACATAACTATGCCACCACCTCCAACCGAATACTCGAGTGACACTGCATCAACTAGTCAAAGGGCCAATCTCATAAACAAAAGCACAGGGGACATTCCATAACTATACAAGAAACCTCAAACAGAGACAATATAGGCAAACACGCAAATCAAAGAGCACCAGGGGATAGCCATAATAGCACCAGACAGAGGTCATGGACCCCCACAAATGAAGATCGTCTAAAGGAGAGGTGAAACAACCCCAAAATGTGCAATTGAACCTAAGTGAACAAAACATGTACATGTATGTAGACCTGCAGAAAAATAGGGTTAATACCCAGATCACATAATAAAATAATAAGCAAAAATGAACAAACAAGATTTAAAAGATATGGGATCTAAAAACAAACTCTCCTGTCAAGGGGGATATAAATATTTGAAACGAATCACAAAGCCTACTCTGGAACCTCAAATGTGACACTGGGACTCCCGTGGGAAAGCTAAATTTAAAAGCTATTAATACAAGCTATCAATACAATCCTCAGACCTAAGGGGGATTATTCAGATAAACCCATTTCAACCCCATAGATAGGGAGGGCAACAACAGTTAGAGGCCCTATATCCATCTATATTGTCTGAAAGTGGGGGGGGGGGCAGACTAAAATAAGATAAATTGGGAAACAGAGAGATACAGTAATACAAAAATTCAATAAATAAAGTGAATGAGAGAGCCCAAATCGACCACAGTGCCGGGGAGACCCTAGATGCTAACCAGTCATCGATCTCGCTGCTGATCGGCTTATTTGCAGCTTTCTTGCTAGTCTGTCACTAAGCACCCACACTATACTATACTGTTTTACCCCCTATATTGTCGCTCACGGAACCCCCCGCAACTAAATAAAGTTATTAACCCCTAAACCGCAGCTCCCGGACCCTGCCGCAACTATAATATATTAACCCCTAAACCGCCACTCTCGGACCCCGCCGCAACTATAATAAATATATTAACCCCTAAACCGCTGCTCCCGGACCCCGCCACAACTATAATAAATATATTAACCCTAAACCGCCGCTCCCGGACCCCGCCGCCACCTACATTACACATATTAACCCATAATCTGCCACCCCCTATACCGCCACCACCTACATAAAGTTATTAACCCCTATCCTGCCTAACCCGGACCCCGCCGCAACTAAATATATTGTTTAACCCCTAAACCGCCACTCCCAGAGCCCACCGCCACCTACATTATACATATTAACCCCTATCCTGCCCCCTACAATAAAGTAATTAACCCCTAAACCTAAGTCTAACCCTAACCCTAACAACCCATAACTTAAATATAATTAAAATTAATTTAAATAAATATTACTATTATTAACTAAATAATTCCTATTTAAAACTAAATACCTATAAAATAAACCCTAAGATAGCTACAATATATAATAATTACATTGTAGCTATTTTAGGATTTATTTTTATTTTACAGGCAACTTTGTATTTATTTTAACTAGGTGCAATAGTTATTAAATAGTTATTAACTATTTAATAACTACCTAGCTAAAATAAATACAAAATTACCTGTAAAATAAAACCTAACCTAAGTTACAATTACACCTAACACTACACTATCATTAAATTAATTACATAAATTAACTACAATTAAATAAAACTAATTACAATTAAATAAAATTAACTAAAGTACATAAAAAACAAAGACTAAATTACAGAAAAAAAAATTACAAGAATTTTAAACTAATTACAGCGAATCTAAGCCCCTTAATAAAATAAAAAAGCCCCCCAAAATAATAAAATTCCCTACCCAATACTAAATTACAAATAGCCCTTAAAAGGGCCTTTTGCGGGGCATTGCCCCAAAGTAATCAGCTCTTTTACCTGTAAAAGAAAATACAATACCCCCCCAACATTAAAACCCACCACCCACACACCCAACCCTACTCTAAAACCCACCCAAACCCCGGTTAAAAAAACCTAACACTAACCCCCTGAAGATCACCCTACCTTGAGCTGTCTTCACACAGCCGGGCACATGTGGACCTCCAGACCGGCAGAAGTCTTCATCCTATCCGGGCAGAAGAGGACATCCAGGCCAGCAGAAGGCTTCATCCAGGCGGCATCTTCTATCTTCTTCCATCCGGAGCAGAGCGGGTCCATCTTCAATTCATCCAACGCGGAGCATCCTCTTCCATCGACGTCCTAACACTGAATGAAGGTTCCTTTAAATGACATCATCTAAGATGGCGTCCCTTGAATTCCGATTGGCTGATAGGATTCTATCAGCCAATCGGAATTAAGGTAGGAAAAATCCAATCAGCCAATAGGATTAACCTCGCATTCTATTGGCTGATCAGAACAGCCAATAGAATGCGAGGTCAATCCTATTGGCTGATTGGATCAGTCAATCGGATTGAACTTCAATCCGATTAGCTGATTGCATCAGCCAATAGGATTTTTTCTACCTTAATTCCGATTGGCTGATAGAATTCTATCAGCCAATCGGAATTCAAGGGACGCCATCTTGGATGATGTCATTTAAAGGAATCGTCATTCATCGTTTAGTCGTCGGGATCGATGGATGCTCCGCATTGGATGTCTTCAAGATGAAACTGCTCCTTGTCGGATGGAAGAAGATAGAAGATGCCGCCTGGATGAAGACTTCTCCCCATCTGGAGGACCTCTTCTGGCCAGATTGGATGAAGACTTCTGCCCATCTGGAGGACCACTTTGCCCGGATTCGTTGAGGACTTAGGCCCGGCTGGGTGAAGACGGCTCAAGGTAGGGTGATCTTCAGGGGGTTAGTGTTTTTAGTTTTTTTTAAAGGGGTTTCGGTGGGTATTAGAGTATGGTTGGGTGTGTGGGTGATGGGTTTTAATGTTGGGGGGGTGTATTTCTTTTTTTACAGGTAAAAGAGTTGATTACTTTGGGGCAATGCCCCGCGAAAAGCCCTTTTACTTAATTGTAGTATAGTGTTAGGTGTAATTGTAACTAAGGTTAGGATTTATTTTACAGGTAAATTTGTCTTTATTTTAGCTAGGTAGTTATTAAATAGTTAATAACTATTTAATAGCTATTGTACCTAGTTAAAATAAATATAAAGTTGCCTGTAAAATTAAAATAAACCCTAAGATAGCTACAATGTAACTATTAGTTATATTGTAGCTAGCTTAGGTTTTTTTTTTATAGGTAAGTATTTAGTTTTAAATAGGAATAATTTAGTTAATAATAGTAATTTTATTTATATTAATTTAAATAATATTTAAGTTAGGGGGGTGTTAGGGTTAGGGTTAGACTTAGGTTTAGGGGTTAATAACTTTAATATAGTGGCGGCAGGATAGGGGTTAATAAGTTTAATGTAGGTGGCAGCGGTGTAGGGGGGCAGGATAGGGGTTAATAAGCTTAATGTAGGTGGCGGTGGTGTAGGGGGGCAGGATAGGGGTTAATAAGTTTAATGTAGGGGGTGGCGGTGTAGGGGGGGCAGGATAGGGGTTAATAAGTTTAATGTAGGGGGCGGTGGGCTCCAGGAGCGGCGATTTAGGGGTTAAACATTTTATTTAGTTGCGGCAGGGTCCGGGAGCAGCGGTTTAGGGGTTAATACGTATAATGTAGGTGGCGGCGGTGTAAGGGCAGTGGCTTAAGGGTTAATACGTATAATTTAGGTGGCAGCCATGTCAGAGCGGCGGTTTAGGGGTTAATGTGTATAAAGTAGGTGGCGGCGGTGTATGGGGGCAGATTAGGGGTGTTTAGACTCGGGTACATGTAAGGGTGTTAGGTGCAGACACTTCCCATAGGAATCAATGGGATATCGGGCAGCAGCGAACATAAGCTTTCGCTGCTTTCAGACTCCCATTGATTCCTATGGGATCCGCCGCATCCATGTTCACACATGACCCGTAGATCCTTTGCTCTGTAGCCCCAATGGGCAACCCTCTGTGTCATCCCAGCCAATTGTATATTACATTGAACAGGGTCAGTGTTATTCCTCACCACGCATTGGTATTGTGCCTTGGGAATATTCCAGATGAGGGCAGGTTGGTGGCAGTTTTTGGAGTGTTACGATCCGTGCTTTTCCTAAACAGGGTGGTGCCTAATTTGCCATCATCTTGCCAGATCAGAAATTTGATTTGCCTCCTTGGGCGGCGGGCTGCCTAGGAGTTGTGTTTGGACAGTGTAGGGTGACTTTGATCTCCCTGTAGTTGGATCATCCTTCTGTTTGATATAGCACATCAGTGTTATGCTGTTCTGGTTCCATATGGGGGAGTTTATGTTCCCATCCATTGGGTTTTTCCCTGTTGGGTGTTCCTATTTACGTGGGGTATGGTGGTTGTTTGTTTTGGCTCTTTTTTCCTGTCTATTTGGGCTTTATAGTGAGCATGGCTCTATGAGTGGTAGTGATGAGAGCGCTTCTGGACTTTAATATTGACCATAGACAGTGGAGGTTGAGGTGCCCGCAAATATAAGGCATCTGGCCACATTGTAATATTCGCTGATGTAGGCTCCCTAAGGCAGATGACATTGTCACTGCAATTGTGTCGGCTTGGGTGAGCAGAATTTGGACGGGTAGTAAAGATCTTTTATCTTAGTGATTTTGGATCCAATCGCGTGTGTACGAGGTCGATGGGCAGTCCTATTATGGAACTAGTGTCCAGCCAATAGAAACAGGGCTAGTCAGCTTAGTGGACCAATGGGAAGCTGAGTTATGTGACAGTTGGAATGGTTCCAGGGACCTGTCAGTGATGGATGTTCTGGACCACAGAGAGATATTTTATAGCACTCGGCATGAGATGTAAGGTTGACACTAATGGTTCAAGTGATGGTTAGACGCCTCTGCAATGTAGATTTTTTGTATTGTAAGGGAGAGATGACTGCCTGTGATTTGGATGGGTTTGAACCCACATTGCATTAGTTGAGCTGTTGCACTTGTGATGACTTCGGCAGACTCCTAGCTACCTGGGTTGGGGATTTTTGATTATTGATAGGTGAGTGCGTGGTTTGCTGACAGGATGGGATGAGGCCGGGAGTGGAGGTCGAGCCCCTCAGTAAGCAGCCTATGGGATGAGTGGGCGTCACTGAGTTGAACCAATCAGGGATATTGCTATTTGCTTTGGACTCGGATTCAGGTAACATATTACGCATTGCATTTGGTTAGTGGGGGCATGTTTTTCCTTGTAGTGCGCTTTCCTCCCCCAGTTTTATGTAAATGTGTGACACTGATTATGTTTGAAATTAGTTGCGCCCTGAGGTTGATAGTGAAGGAGCAACTTTATTAGGGATCAGTGGGTGTTGCCTCACTGATCCAATCATGATCATTTTTTTGGTTAGCCATGCCGGTCCACAGGGGTCTGCTACCGGCACATTGACAGGGATCAGCTCTGATGGAGAGGGGATCTGCCAATATATTTTGCACATTCAATTTTGCACATTGTTTTTTGTAATGACTGTTTTTTGAAATTACTATTTTACTTGGATAGTATGATATGTTCACTTGGCATACTTCTTTTTGCACATGGCTAACATTGATTGGTAGCCCTGAAGGGGAGGGTCTAGCAGGCTTATGTAAGTTTGTATTTTCACTTGTTTAGGTTGTCAGAAGAAGAAGAGACGCTTGTGGTCCCGAAACGTCAAAATAAAGGATTCACACTGATGTCAGAAGTCCAGCGAGTGCTTTATCTATTTGCTTGATATATATATATATATATATATATATACATATATATATATGTGTGTCTATATGTATGTATACATATGTATTTATGTATATCCATAGAATATATGTTACAGTATGTTTATTCATTTTTAATACTTTATATTCATTTTCAATAATATTTTATATGTAATATTTCAATAATGCACGTAGGAATCTTAAGTTCTAATGTGCACTAACCCAACTGCGTTAAGATCTAAATTGAGAAATGCAAGGGGCAAAACACCTATTTTACATTCCTATGTTTTTCACATAGAAAATAAAAAAATTGCAATTTTTTAAAATAATTTTTATCAGACAGTGTTATTATGGGTGTAACTGTACCGTGAAATGTATTTTTGATCTGTTTTGTGCAACTTTTTATTCTAGTGTAACAGTTAACCAGAGCTCTGATGTCATAATAACCCGACTTGTGCTAAATTTATTTGCCTTGAGCGAATGAGTTTACTTTTGAGTTGTAATATGCATGCTACTTCCGGCGCATGCAAACACCCTTGATAAACCCCTTATTGCTCATGCGTGACAGTTAGCGATCCACACATAATCTGGCCCTATATGTGCAGGCTAAACAGTGACACTAATGACAAGAAAAGCATGGATTTTAGTTTATGTTTTTATATAGAATGCAAACCTTTTATTTTACAGAACCAAACAGCTTTAGAATACCAAAAGCAAACATACAATTTTGATTTACAAACCATGGGGTATGCAAAATATAATTGCACAAAAGCAGCCTATTAGCTCCTAAAATGCTGGTACAGTAAATGTATTTTTGTTTAGCGTAATGCACTTTCTGCAATATAGGCTGACATGCACTAAGTCATCTACTTGCTCTCTGTATGTAATTTTTTGTTAAATATCACACGTGGTTCAAAATTTAAATGTTCTAAGCCTCCAAGCATACAAAATTACGCCAAAGTAAACAAGTGGTCAATGAAATCAATAGCTGTTGAGTCGATTCTATTTACTCCAGCTAAGATGCTATTTCTAGCTCAAAATTACACTAATATTCGGCTAGATTACGAGTTTTGTGTTATGAGCGGCTCGCTACTAACTTGCAAGTTATTGTCACCGCTCACCTCCCTCTAGCGCTGCTATTACAGGTTTACAAAAACCCGGCGTTAGCAGACAATAAGTGAGCGTTGAGCAAAATTGAGCTCCATACCGCACTCCAATACCAGCGCTGCTGTGAGCTGGTTTTATGTGCTCATGCACGATTTCCCCATAGACATCAATGGGGAGAGCCAGCCAAAAAAAGTCTAACACCTGCAATAAAGGAGCGTAAAGCTCTGTAACGCAGCCCCATTGATTCCTATGGGGAAATAAAAAGTTATGTTTACACCTAACACCCTAACATAAACCCAGAGTCTAAACACCCCTAATCTGCTGCCCCCAACATCCCTGACATCTACATTACACTTATTAACTCCTAATCTGCCGCCCCCAATGTCGCCACCACCTACATACAGTTATTAACCCCTAAACTGCCGCCCCCAACATTGCCGACACCTACATTACAGTTATTAACCCCTAATCGGCCACCCCAATGTCGCCACCACCTATGTACAGTTATTATCCCCTAAACTGCCACCCTGACATTGCCGACACCTACATTACAGTTATTAACCCCTAATCTGCTGTCCCCAATGTCGCCACCACCTACATACAGTTATTAACCCTTAAACTGCCGCCCCCAACATTGCTGACACCTACTTTACAGTTATTAACCCTTAATCGGCCGCCCCCAATGTCACCACCACCTACGTACAGTTATTAACCCCTAAACTGCCACCCCTGACATCGCAGACACCTACATTACAGTTATTAACCCCTAATTTGCCGTCTTCAATGTCACAACCACCTACATACAATTATTAACCCCTAAAATGCTGCCCCCAACATCGCCGACACCTACATTACAGTTATTAACCCCTAATCTGCCGCCCCCAATGTTGCCACCACCTACATACAGTTATTAACCCCTAAACTGCTGCCCCGACATCGCCGCCACTATACTAAAGTTATTAACCCCTAAACCTAACCCTAAGTCTAACCCTAACACCCCCTAACTTTAATATAATTAAAATAAATCTAAATAAAAATTACTATCATTAACTAAATAATTCCTATTTAAAACTAAATACTTACCTGTAAAATAAACCCGAAGCTAGCTACAATATAACTAATAGTTAATAATAATTAACTAGTGTTTACCATGCGGGAGTGCGGCAGTTTAGGGGTTAATATGTTTATTCTAGTGGCAGCGATTAGGGGTTAATATTTTTATTTTAGTGTTTGCGATGCGGGAGGGCCTCGGTTTAGGGGTTAATAGGTAGTTTATGGGTGTTAGTGTACTTTTTAGCACTTTAGTTATGAGTTTTATGTTATGGCGTTGTAGCATAAAACCCATAACTACTGACTTTCAGTTTACGGTATGGATCTTGATGGTATAGGTTGTACCGCTTACTTTTTGACCTCCCAGGCAGACTTGTAATACAGGAGCTGTGGAAGTCCCATTGAAAAAGGACTTTTTGAAAGCTGTGGTAGTTACGTTGCGTTATGGCCAAAAAATTGTGCGGTACAGATATACCTGCAAAACTCGTAATACCAGCGGTAGTGAAAAAGAGCCTTAACGCTGCTTTTTAACTCATACCGCAAAACACATAATCTAGCCGATTGAAAGTTATCAATAGTTCTATTAATTTATTTGTGTATTTTCTCACGTTAACTCCCTCAAATAACACCTGTCACTTTTTGTTGACGTACACAATAATAATCAGAGGTTCACAGACTGATGACAAAAGGATTATTTATTTGCCAAAAAAACAGCAACTCTACTCCAAACATAGTAAACTGACTTGTTATTTCTATCCGTCAACTATGGAGACACTTCTGATTCTTTTTATTTTATTGTATCTTCAGTTGCACAAATAGGAAGATTGAAAGTACGTAGGATAGTCCTGCCAAGAATTGGATTAGATGCCCTTACGGACCGAGAGATTAACCAGAGGTTTCAGCTGGCCTGGATAGGCAGTCTATCTTGGCTCTATATGAGCAAATAAGTAATGCTCTGGAGCACATAACAGCAAGGTCAAGGGCAATACCTGGAATGCTAAATCATTTGGCAGCACTTCTTTTTTTGCAACTGGATCTTTCCAGGCTGTTTCCTTCATTGTTACTGGCATGAGACAGTCTGCTTTTTCAAGACATCTAACATTCAAGTATTTTGTCTACTAATTCCACATTCTGCTGGCGGTAGAATTGTGGGTTTTGTTTTTTCTTTGCAGCAGCTATATTAGCTCACTTGTAATAGTAGGACAAATAACGCAGTAAAAGTTGTTTCTTTGCTCAGTGAAAAAACTCTCTTATACATGTGACCTCCCTTATGTTTCTACTCCCATGATGTTTTTTACACCTTTATTGTCATGCTGGGTAAAAAATTGACAATCAAACATAGACAGATTAGTAACTTTCAAGATTTGCGCCAAGCAAAACTTTTAAGTTATCAAAGCACTACTTCCTTCTAAACTAATTTGACACATTTTCTTACAGAGGTCTTTTTAGTTATCAAAATACGAAGCTTCAAAGTTATCCTTCAAAATTATCAAAACACGACTTCCTTCGATACTGATTTGACACATTTTTTTACTGAGGTCTTTTTAGTAAATGAATGTTATGAAGACTGTTCCACAATGCAAATACTCTGGCAAGTATTTTCAATTTGAGCAATGCAATGCAATGTTGGCCTATAGTTTGTTATGATGTCTGGGTTAAAGCTTCACTCATTCACAATTCCTCCCTCATCAGGGATGTTGATCTTACAGGCCTTAAACAATATTAGCAATTTTCAGTTGGTAAACTGGCAGAAGAGCAGTCCATGCAAGATAGTAAGTTAAAATACCATCACTTTATTCAATCAATTAAAATAGATCACCACCATTTCAGCACATAAACCAGCCATCATCCTACATATTACCTGACTGAAAAACATTCTCCATAATTTTGGATTTCAATCTGATAGGCATGAGTCAGATCTTTCTAACAGGCCTTAAACAATATTATGACCTTCCCCTATGAAGTCATGCTGTATGTAAGCATCACATACACACTGGTTGTTCTCTCCTCTGGCAATAGGGCAACCTTTTTTTCCTGTAAATATACTCTGCTGCTGTCTTAGTCTTTCATTACTTGCTGTCTAAAACCTACTGTTTTATCCTGCTAGCCCATACCTGTCAGTAGTATTCCGCTGGAGGTACCTGCTATTGTGTCCAATGACCATTACTTGTTATTGGTATCCCTCTATTCCTGATATTGTTACCTTCTGGCAATACCTGCCATTGTATCAATTGGTTAGCACTCTTACCAAACATTCGGCTAGATTTAGAGTTGGGCGGTAGCCGTGAAAACCAGCGTTAGAGGCTCCTAACGCTGGTTTTTACCGCCCTCTGGTATTTGGAGTCAGTCAGGAAAGGGTCTAACTCTCACTTTCCAGCTTTTCCATACCGCAGATCCCCCTACGCCATTTGCGTATCCTATCTTTTCAATGGGATCTTTCTAACGCCGGTATTTAGAGTCGTGGCTGAAGTGAGCGTTAGAAATCTAACGACAAAACTCCAGCCGCAGAAAAAACCCAGGAGTTAAGAGCTTTCTGGGCTAACGCCGGTTTATAAAGCTCTTAACTACTGTGCTCTAAAGTACACTAACACCCATAAACTACCTATGTACCCCTAAACCGAGGTCCCCCCACATCGCCGCCAATCTATTACATTTTTTAACCCTAATCTGCCGCTCCGTACACCGCCGCCAGCTAAGTTATCCCTATGTACCCCTAATCTGCTGCCCCTAATACCGCCAACACCTATATTATATTTATTAACCCCTAATCCTCCCCCCCCCAACGTCGCCGCCACCTACCTACACTTATTAACCCCTAATCTGCCGAGCGGACCGCACCGCTACTATAATAAAGTTATTAACCCCTAATCCGCCTCACTCCCGCCTCAATAACCCTTTAATAAATAGTATTAACCCCTAATCTGCCCTCCCTAACATCGCCGACACCTAACTTCAAGCATTAACCCCTAATCTGCCGACCGGAACTCACCGCTATTCTAATAATTTTTTTAACCCCTAAAGCTAATTCTAACCCTAACCCTAACACCCCCCTAACTTAAATATAATTTAAATCTAAATAAATAAATTAACTATTATTAAATAAATTAATCCTATTTAAAGCTAAATACTTACCTGTAAAATAAACCCTAATATAGCTACAATATAAATTATAATTATATTGCTGGTATTTTAGGATTAATATTTATTTTACAGGTAACTTTGTAATTATTTTAACCAGGTACAATAGCTATTAAATAGTTAATAACTATTTAATAGTTACCTAGTTAAAATAATTACAAAATTACCTGTAAAATAAATCCTAACCTAAGTTACAATTAAACCTAACACTACACTATCAATAAATAAATTAAATAAAATACCTACAATTACCTACAATTAAATCTAACACTACACTATCAATAAATTAATTAAATACAATACCTACAAATAAATACATTTAAATAAACTAACTAAAGTACAAAAAATAAAAAAGAACTAAGTTAAAAAAAATAAAGAAATATTTACAAGGTGCAGACTTAGGAAGTGTTTCCCCATAGAAAACAATGTAGCTGCGTTAGGAGCTGAACGCTGCTTTTTTGCAGGTGTTAGGTTTTTTTTTCAGCTCAAACAGCCCCATTGTTTTCTATGGGGGAATCGTCAACGAGCACGTTTTTGAAGCTGGCCGCGTCCGTAAGCACCGCTGGTATCGAGAGTTGCAGTGGCGTTAAATATGCTCTATGCTCCCTTTTTTGGAGCCTAACGCAGCCATTCTGTGAACTCTAAATACCAGCGGTATTTAAAAGGTGCGGGGAAAAAAAAGCACGCGTAGCTAACGCACCCCTTTGGCTGCAGGACTCTAAATCTAGCCGTTAGTGACATATTTGCATATCTGACTATTTTTAAACCTAAATAGCTTCAAGTCATTAAACTAAATGATCCTTAATCTTCATAACATTTGACAACCATTGCATTCAGTTGTTTTATTGACCTTCTAATGAGCTGTGTTGATTATCCTATATAAAGCCCTGATTATTATTATTATTTATTTATAAAGCAGCAACAGATTCCACAGCCCTGTCCATGGGTACAAAGATAAAAGTACAACAGTGATACAATACAATAAAAGACACCGAACAAAATTAAACAAATGGGAATTGAGGGCCCTGTTCCCGTGGGAACTAACAAACTAAATGGGTAGGGCAGGATGAGAAACAAGAGGTGGTGACCATTACCTTTTCTCAAGTCAGTCTTAATGGTCTTTAGCTTTTTGTTGGCCATTTCAATATCTTTTTAGACCATATCCGTTTTTATGAGTTATTTTGCTTCAAAGTTCTATACATTATTTATGTAAACATAGGAATAAAATACTGTTTACTCTTTCAGAATGTTATTCTTTAATACCAGATTGGTAGATTGTAATTTGTATGTATGTAAAAATATTATATATGCAAATGAATGTTAACCACACTTTTGATCTATCCATTGTCTATGCAGGATGGTAGTGAATGGTTATGCTGGTTTTATGACATTGCGGTGCATGATGTAATTAATCTCTAGTCTGCCTTCAGGGAGTTGCTGTCCCAACCACTATAACGCTGGTACCAATGTTACACATAAGCCAGGAATATAGAATGAACTTTGACACCACAAATAACCATAACGACTTTGGACCTTGTTAAGGTTTAAGCATCTTTTCTTTGAAATTAATAGCTACTTTTATTAACTGGAAGCTATCTCAGTTCAAAAGTAACAGGTCTAGGTGTATGCAAGAAAAAAATAAAGTTAGGAGAAAAAAAAATAACAATTTAATATAATTCAAATAAATCAACAAAGAATAGTTTTTGAAGGACAGCTTATATGATTTAAGGTTCATTAAGCCAAATCCAAGTTTCATTAGACCAGCTCAGAAATATTTTTTTTTCTTCAGAAAAAACGGTAAGGCCAACCTCTCAAATATATCCTGCTTTGCAGTAGCCCAATTATTACTTTGGTAATTAGAAGTATTACTGCATGGCTGTTCCACTCACTTTTAAGAAATAAATGCTCTGTACATAGTGGAATGATTACACACACACACACACATTAATGAAAAAAAATGTATTACATTTTGTAACAGATTTTGCATATATTTTAGCTAACATTTTCACTTTCAAATCTAGGTGTCTCCATGCTGTTAGAAACAAAACAGTCTACATTCACTCTCACTTTTATTAATTCATACATATGCCTTTATCATTGTGTTATACAGGTTTAATGCTTATGTTTCATAAGGTATCCCTTTATACGTGACTAAAACAAATAAACAAATAATACTGGTATGCCCCAATAAGGATTTCAAGGCTATTTTAGATTTAACAATTCAAATACAGTACATATAAAGAACATAAGATCAATAAATTGATATACAGTATATTATATTTTATATATATATATATATATTGTATATATACTGACTATTAGTGATGTCGCAAACCTAAAAATTTGGGTTCGCGAACAGCGAACGCGAACTTCCCCAAAAGTTTGCGAACCGGGGAACCGGGCGAACCGCCATTGACTTCAATGGGCAGGCGAATTTTAAAACCCACAGGGACTCTTTCTGGCCACAATAGTGATGGAAAAGTTGTTTCAAGGGGACTAACACCTGGACTGTGGCATGCCGGAGGGGGATCCATGGCAAAACTCCCATGGAAAATTACATAGTTGATGCAGAGTCTGGTTTTAAGCCATAAAGGGCATAAATCACCTAACATTCCTAAATTTTTTGGAATAACGTGCTTTAAAACATCAGGTATGATGTTGTATCGATCAGGTAGTGTCACCCCAGTGTCACTGGGGTGACACTGTGCCCTGGCAGGCAGGCCCTGAAACACACACGTGTGAAGGAAACTGACTGCTATTATTTAACACAGTCAAAAAAAAATGTTGTTTTTTTTTTAAATCTACACTACTGTTACACCAGATATGAGTTGCACTGGGGTGACACTGTGCCCTGGCAGGCAGGCCCTGAAACGCACACGTGTGAAGGAAACTGACTGCTATTTTTTAACACAGTCAAAAAAGTGTTTTTTTTTTTTAAATCTACACTACTGTTACACTAGATATGAGTGGTGGCACTGGGCAAGTGGGCACAGTATACGCTGTGAGCCTGACACACACGCTGGCAGACAGGCAACTGCAATTAGATTTCACACGAGGAAAAAAAAAAAGCAGACTGATGTTCTAGTCCTAAAGAGGGCTTTTTGGGGTGCTGTCCTTACAGCAGAGATCAGATGAGTCCTTCAGGACTGTAGTGGACACTGAATACACTAGCCTAGCTATCAATTTCTCTATTGAATCAGCAGCAGCTACACTGTCCCTCTTCTCACTAAGAATGCAGCTTCCAAATGAATCTAAAATGGATGCTGTCCAGGAGGTAGGAGGGTCTGGGAGGGAGTGTCTGCTGCTGATTGGCTGGAATGTGTCTTCTGACTGTGAGGTACAGGGTTAAAGTATTACTCAATGATGACGAATAGGGGGCAGATCGAACATCGCATATGTTCACCCGCTGCGGCGAACGCGAACATGCTATGTTCGCCGGAAACTATTCGCCGGCGAACTATTCGCGACATCACTACTGACTATTTGTGAAAGCTAAGGATCTGTCATTAAGAATATAATTTTGTCTTTTCAAATACTGATATATTTATGAATAATTTTAAGGTTAATGTTAATTGTGTGGTGGACTAATTCTTTATCGAAAATAGAAGAAAGAGAGGGGCGCCTCCTGTGTAGAATCACCAAATAAAAAAATCCAAAGCTTATGCACTTGAGCCAAATTGGTTCTCACCTTTAAAATAAGCACCCCAATGGGCTAATGGAAGCAGACTGACATAATATGGTGAGTCAGTACACCCACTCCAGGATATCCCCACCAGGTGTGTCTGTAACAGAGAGTCAAGACAATAAAGGAAACCACATGTGCAGATCAACCAAATAGATGGAACAATGGAGATAATTATGCCAAAAGGGTACTCACAATGTCCAACAGCACCTATGTGCTGGTAGACTGATAATTTTAGGTTAGGGCATATCAGCTCACCCACTTCAGGTGTTACCAACGATATGGTCCAAAAACAGGATAAATGCACAAACAGCCTAATATTGGGAAATGAGAGGTAAGGTAGTAAAAAACATTTTTATTAAAAGACTGAAAACAAAAATTGAAATTAAAAATTAAAATATTAAAAGAATATAATAACAACAAGTAGTGGTCAAGGGGATAATGCAACGCATTTCTCAGCACTGAAGGGCCGTTTCCTCAGGCATGTATACACCTTACCTCTATCCTGCTATTTATACGTTTATGCTACCAATCCACAAATGATTACAGAAAAACACCCACAATGGGCATGTCCATAAGACACATGTTATGCATCGATCCAAACAAAGCAAACATATTATTCTTATACATAAAGCATTGTGTTTAGAATATTCAAATACATCATCATCATCCTGTTAGTTAGTCAAACTTTAAGTTGCAACCATATCTCTCTCCACCAAAATGAATTTCTTTGTTAACACATCTACATTCCCCATTTTTTCTATATTGTTCTTTTTATTAAAATGTACCTATCAGTTTAATGTCCTATATTGACTGTGTATTCTGTATTTCAATAAAATTGTCTCATTTTAAACAGTCATCATTTGATGTTATTAATTTTAAATCCGTTTTGAGCTCCCTTCCTTTTCATGTAATATAATTGTTTGTTATGATTTTAACTCCATTTTATAAAACTATTTATAAAACAAAAAGGATTTTTTTTTTACCTTATGGGGATTTTTTTTTTTTACTTTAATGATGTCCATAATGTAGGATTCAGATCTCCCATGATATCTCTCTTAATAATCATTGATATATTGCCTGTATTCTACATACACACAAACAAAAACAAAACACTTATACTTCCTGCTATACTTCTATAGTTAATGACTAATAGCCAATCCTCACAGACTTCACTCTCTGAATAGGTCAAATCTACCAATAATGCACAAGTTCTCATTTTAACAATTGTTTGTGATTGAGCAGACTATTTTAAAATTAATAGGTAACCAAAACCTTACACTTCCTGCTATACCTCTATAGTTAATGACTAGTAGCCAATCCTCACATACTACACTCTCTGAACAGGTCAAATCTACCAATAATGCACAAGTTCTCATTTTGACAATTGTTTGTGATTGGGCAGACCATTTTAATAGGTAACCAAAACCTTAAACTTCCTGCTACACTTTTATAGTTAATAACTAGTAGCCAATCCTCACAGACTACACTCTCTGAACAGGTCATATCTACCAATTATTGGCAGGTTCTCATTTTAGCAATTGTTTGTGATTGGGCAGAATGTTTAAATAGGTAACCAAAACCTTACACTTCCTGCTATACTTCTATAGTTAATGACTAGTAGCCAATCCTCACAGACTACACACTCTGAACAGGTCATAGCTACCAATCATGGACAAGTTTTCATTTTAACAATTGTTTGTGATTGGGCAGACCATGTTAATAGGTAGCCAATCCCTGGGACTCTATTCTTCTGTGAAAATATTGCTAATGAACACCGCTGAAAAAAAAATAAAAAAAAATGTGTTCAAGTATACATAAATATACCCTTTGTGTGTATATAACCATACATCTGTATATGTATCCTTTGATAATGTATATTAATGCATGCCATCTATACTCATGATATATATTAATCAATTCCAGTATAATCAACCCTTAGTGTAAATAGTTTAAGTGTGCAGAAAAAGAGATAACCTGTATTCCAGTTCACATAAATAATCCCTTTGTATAAATATAACCATGAATGTGTATGTATCCTCTGATACTGTGTAATAGGTAGCCAATCCCTGGGACTCTATTCTTCTGTGATAATATTGCTAATGAACACCGCTGAACAAAAAAAAAAAAAATATGTGTTCAAGTATACATAAATATACCCTTTGTGTGTATATAACCATACATCTGTATATGTATCCTTTGATACTGTATATTAATGCATGCCATCTATACTCATGATATATACTAATCAATTCCAGTATAATCAACCCTTAGTGTAAATAGTTTAAGTGTGCAGAAAAAGAGATAACCTGTATTCCAGTTCGCATAAATAATCCCTTTGTATAAATATAACCATGAATGTGTATGTATCCTCTGATACTGTGTATTAATGCGTGTCATCTAATTAATAATATATACTGATAAATTCCAGTATAATCAACCCTTAGGGCTCCATGTACGAAGCAACGAAAGCTGCTCAGGAAACCTTTGCGGGGCAGGTTCGCATATGCGAACCTGCTTCCCGTAATGTAGGAAGCAGCGGTCATTAGACCACTGCTTCTTACACCCTACGCCACCTCTGAGGTGGCGAGGGAAAATCACAGAGAGCTCACTCGCTCTCTGTGATTGACAGCCCCTTCAGTCGCGTGATTGGTCACGCGAATGAAGGGGCGGGCATTACACACTCCGATGAGTGTGTAATAATACATACGGGCAAGCAGATCTACAGATCCGCTGCCCGTGTGTAGCAAAGGTGGGTGGACAGCTTCAAGAGTTGAAAAGCTGTCCGCCCGCCACTTAGTACATGGAGCCCTTAGTGTTAGTGTAACCGTGACTATACAGTTTATATAACTATAAATAAAAATAGACAATTCGGCAATCAGTTTAATAGATTGTGACTATTTTGACGTTACCCACTATGTGAGTTTATCCTAATGTGTCTCATTTATGGAAATGTAAGAGTTTCTACACAATAATATTACTGTGTTCCTTTTGTTGTGCTTATTTAATAATATACTATGTGTTGCTAAGTGTAATTGTGTGTATCACTTTAGTTCTAAAGCCAACTTAAATGATACATTATATAATGTGTTAGAATAAAAAAACATATGTTACTAAGTGTAAGTGACGTATATCACTTTAAATGTGTCATTTACTCTATTTAACCTAGTAGCTAGCTAGACCTAGGGAAGGGGCTAATGTATGACAATATGAAATGGTCTGTATACTTGTACTAATTGTATGTGGTGTAAATATAATTGATCACATAGATCTAATAATAATAATAATAATAATACCCATTTAGACTTGTGTCCAGAAGGGGCATGAGTCCATACGTATGGTATATCCAGATGGTGGAGAGCGATAGATACAGGTGCAACTAGAAAGACTAAAGCAAATCCAACAATGACACTCAGAAAGCTGCTAGATCTAGAACTTTGTTTAGGCCAGAGGGAAATAAAGACTTGAAACGATATATCCAATATGTCTCCCTCTTGCGCAAACAAGTGTATCTATTACAGCCCACAGCACTAGGGATGCTCTCATGAGGCGTGATTTTGAAACTATGGTAACACCCATTGTGCTGTGTCGTACTATGTCTGGAGACACTGTGTTTCATTGAACGTTGTTTGATATTTCTCCAGTGTTCACTCCATCTAGTACGGAAGGTCCTGCAGGTGCGGCCCAAGTATTGTAGGCCACTCCTGCAGGTTAGAACATAGATTACAAAATTATTGCCACAGTTAATGTAGCTCTTTAGAGCTATAGTCTCTCCCGTGGCATGACATACCACTGACTTACTCCCATGCGTTACATATTTGCACATGTCACATCTGCTTTTATTGCATCTATACAATCCTATTTTGCCCTTATTGAGCTGTGCAAGATTTTTCTTACATGTATTCATCCTTTTTGCTATTACTACCTTGCATTTGGGCTAATTTTTGCTTAAGAGTAGGTGCTCTATGAAACACCAATCTTGGATTATTTTCAAATATATTTTTAAGATACTGAGCTTTTAAGATTATGGGCCAATATTTGTTCAAAACTTGCCTGATCTGTTTATGTTCCGAATTATATTGTGTGATAAATGCTGGATTATCCAAGTTTTTATTTTTAATAATAGATTCTTCCTCTATAGAAGGAAATTTCAGCTCTATTGATATTTTTGGCTCTCAAATAACTGTCATTGATGAGCCCTTGGGGGTATTCTTTTTCTTTGAATCTAGTAATCAGAATTACAGACTGTGTGTCATATAATTCCATTGTCCCACAATTTCTCCTTATACATCTTAATTGACTGTAGGGAATGTTTGTCTTCCAGCTATTTAAATGATTACTCGAAAAATGGAGAAAGTTGTTGCTATCAACACTTTTAAAATAGGAGGAAGACAAAACATTTTCCTCATCAGTCCAATCCAATGTTACATCCAAATATTCTATTTTACTCGGTTGCAAATTGTAAGTGAAGGAAAGACCCATAATGTTAGTATTTAAACTCTCAATTAACCTATTAGCTGTATCCACAGAACCATTCCAAATAAAAATTAAATCATCTATGTAACAGCCATAGAATACCAGGTTCGCCCTCCAGTCTGAGCTGTATATGTATCATTCTTCCAAGACACCCATACAAAGATTAGCAAAACTGGGGGTGAACCTGGTACCCATGGCCGTTCCTTTTACCTGTAAATAAAAATCATCTAAAAATTGAAAATAATTATGTGACAAAATGTAAGATATTATCTCTAAAATAAATTCTTGCTGTAAAGAGAGTAAATATATATAATTTTCCAAAAATGTGTTAGTTGCCTCCAGACCAAGTTGATGGTCTATATTAGAATATAAGGCCCAAACATCGCACGTGAGCCAAAGATACTCTTGTCCCCTTTTGTAGGATGACGGTTTATTCAAAAGGTCTTTGGTATCTCTAATGTATGATGGTAATTGGGTGACATATTTCTGTAAATAAAATCTACGTACTCTGATAAATGATCTTTTAAACTGTTGATCCCTGCAATTATAGGCCTTCCCAGGAGGTTGTTATGGCTCTTGTGAATTTTGGGAAGGTGATAGTAAAAAGGGAATGTTGGGGTGATCTGGAAGTAAATATTGTTTTTATTTTTATTTAAAATTCCCTTAGCAAAGCCTTCTAGAATACTTCTTTTGAGAATTTTGCTATATTCTAAAGTGGGATCTCCTCTTAGTTTTTTATAATAGTTTGTATCATACATAATATGTTTAGCTTCAAACACATAGTCCTCATTATCTTGTATGACTATCCCTCCTCCTAATTACTATGCTTTGATTATTTGTTAGTCTATCAAGAGCTTGTTGCTCATTTTGTCACAATTTCTTAGTGGTTTTTTTTACTTAAGTTAAATGCTTTTGTCAAATCTTCTAATACTAATTGTTGGATATTTATCAAGTTATACATAACTCTAGTGTATGAATGTAATTATCCAAGAGTCATATAAATATTCTTATATTTATATCTGCATAAAATAGATATCTAATGGCGTGTCCAAGCAACGACCGAGCATGGCCGCAAAATCAGAGGCTGCTGCACCTTAAACATCAATCCACTGATTATTGTTGGGTGACAACGGCATCAATGACTATTTACCATTCCTCTAGCTCCCCAGCTACAAGCTGAACATTTTGATCCTATTTAAGCCACATTTATGCTCTGTGCCACATTATTTACACCACTGAGGCCTCAGGCAGCGGCCTTATAACAAGATATAGCTACCCCCCACGCTATCTTATAAGAGATCCTTCTTCATCACCTATCAACTAGCCTTACAGCCTCAACGACTACAGAAGTTTGAAGTGTTACTTCCACTAATCTAGTACTATGGAGACAGCTATACTCATTGATTGATGGGAGGCACGAGTACAACAACTCCTTACCGATCACTTTCAAAGCCTTAAACAGCAACTCCTAGATTGGTCTGCTTCCCTTGACTCTTTTGAATGCCCTATTATCTCACACACCAACGATCATCACAAGGGGCTATGGTCGGAACAGAGAGTCGCAATCCCAGTCTTGTGCTGACATACCTCTCCTTGCATGCCCCACCTTGATTATATCAGACTGCATGGAGGTGGGAAATGGAACCCCTGGACCTGCTCCTTTAGCTTAGGCAGTTGATACTAAAGGAGAGCCATCGGTGGGTTGCGGTTCACATTCAAGGAAGACTTTGAGCCCTTCGGCTTCTGCTACAAATCGATCCAAGTACTCATAGGGCTTCAATACCAACCTTTTCAATATCGCTTCCTTTTCATGTTCATGAGACCGGATAACCACACTAAGTTAGAACTAGTGGTCGCTCCAACTGCAATCAAGCTGTCTCACTTTTGTACACTTGGAAGAACAGGTGTTGGGTAAACAAGAGGACCACGCAAGAACGACAGAGGGGTATTAGCTTATCTCAGTGTCGTGTCATTTACCTTCAAACCCTGGTTTATGTTTCAGGAGCTCATTCCGTATCTACTTTTTTCCATGCAAGTAGCGGCCTGGGTAGATACATAGATTTACTTACCGAATAAGTTGAGCTTTCCAACATACAATTGAGACAGAGGGATAAACAATGCTAAGTTTTATGTATTACTTATCTTTACATGTATAGTTTAGCTCTTTAGTCCTACTATTAACTTGTTTAAATGTTGTGCTTACATAGTTCATTGTATAAGAGGTTAACTGCAGGTGGTAAAGTGATATTTGCTTATGCCTCTGGCTTGATCATCATCCCTGTGCTCAGTCAGCGGCCGGGACAGAGTAATGGGACCAAACTGGTGTGTGCTTTCTGTGAGATAATTGGCCCTATGCCTAATATTACTAGCCTAACATATCGATTACACACTAGTCCGTTAAATGATATCTAGCAGATACAAAAGAAGTACCTATACCAGGTTCTTAATCATGTCTATTGAATCGTGTACAGGTGTGTCTTTTATGCCTGTCCAACTTCTATCAGATTACACAATAATTTAAAATTACATGTGATAAAAAGGAAATACTCAATTTTTTCAATTCTTATGTTTAGAATTTATTTCTCTGAGTTCTTGTATGTATTTATCACATGAAATGTTAAAACCAAACTGATATATATACAAATAAAACCTATACACATAATAACATCAGAATCAAATTTGCTACTACAGGTACATGCTAGTATTTTCAATCAGAAAAATATCTATATAATATATTTGATGAAATGTCCGTGTGCCAGGATTTATATAGGAGAAACAAGTAGGGAAGTAAGAACTAGAATCACTGAACACAAATCCAACATTAGAAACAAAAATATAGAAGCTCCTGTTTCCTGTCACTTCCTCTCCATGGGTCATAACATCAGTCAACTTAGATTTCAAGTAATTGAACAAGTTGACAGACCCAGGAGGGGAGGTGACAGGGACCAATTGCCTAAAAGAAGGGAAATGTTTTGGATAAACAAATTAAACACAATGATACCTGAAGGTCTTAATAAAGAATTTGAATGGTCATTATTTTTCTGATTGAAAATAGTAGCATGTACCTGTAGTAGCAAATTTGATTCTGATGTTATTATGTGTATAGGTTTTATTTGTGTATATATATCAGTTTGGTTTAAACATTTCATGTGATAAATACATACAAGAACTCAGAGAAATAAATTCTAAACATAAGAATTGAAAAAATTGAGTATTTCCTTTTTATCACATGTAATTTTAAATTTTAACCACAAGGTGGCACTATTGTGTAATCTGATAGAAGTTGGACAGGTATAAAAGACACACCTGTACACTATTCAATAGGCATGATAAAGAACCTGGTATAGGTTTGAAACGTTGTTTATTTGATGGACCCTGCAAAGAATTAATAAAGGTCTTTTAAAATCTAACTGGAGGCTGGAAAACTACTTCTTTTGGATTCACATTGGGGTCTGGCTAACCCTTTCCTGTGCCCCAGATAAAAGGAAAAAAAAGGTGCTGTCTTTCACCATTACATCTAGCAGATACAGCCATATCTGAGGTGATTCCTTGGCACCACAGCTAGCTCATAGCTTACCAGCACTTGTACTAACCCCTTGTTGCACTTTTCAATGAGAAGAGAGCTATTAAAATTTGGGTTTGCTAATGGCTATGACTGAGTAATATTGCGACGGTTTACATTGTCTCCATAGTCAGATATAACTAATTTATTTTATGTAGCCGCTCATATGTAAATTTTTCAGGCAGATCTCAATTTTTAGGATTAATATATATGATGATACACATTCTGAAGCTCTTTAATAATCCTAACTTACTTATTGCTGAAACAGACATCTAGGACAGTATTAAACTATTGTCTAGTTAAGCTAGCACAACATTGTGGAATGACTACTTTTCCCTGCCCA
Source organism: Bombina bombina (assembly GCF_027579735.1). Classification (NCBI taxonomy): domain Eukaryota; kingdom Metazoa; phylum Chordata; class Amphibia; order Anura; family Bombinatoridae; genus Bombina; species Bombina bombina. The sequence continues at coordinate 786,912,271 of NC_069503.1, read as the reverse complement.
TGGTACCCTACACACCTCATGAGTTTCCTATATACCCACAATCTCGCCTTGTCTGCAGGCTGTAATTAAAAATTCTTAACCCAATACACAAACCTTTAGACACCTTCCTATTATTGCTAAATAACTCTCAATGGTTTGTTGCTCACCAAATCTTACTCATTTGCCTTATCTGATTTCCTTGCTTATGTTTATATTGATATGCTTAAAGGGACAGTCTAGTATAAATTAAACTTTCATTATTCAGATAGGACTTTTAATTTGAATCAACTTTCCAATTTACTTCTGTCATCAAATGAGCTTTTTTCTCTTGGTATTCTTAGTTTAAACTAAACATAGGTAGGCTCATATGCTAATTTCTAAGCATTTGAGGGTTGCCTCTTATCACTCTTGGGTACTAAAGGGATTATCTATCTTTTAAAACAATAACAAATCTATGGTAGATTGTCCCTTTAAGAAAGACATGTTCAGTATGTACTAGGTACATTATGGTTCTATCTGAGATAATGAGAACTCCCTTAGGTTATCATGCATAACATTTATATATGAAGACTTCTCCTGACTGGCTTAACTCCATGTGATACCATAAAATGACGCTATACTACACCTATATATCACCTGTTATTTTGCTCAGTAACCCTAATGCTATTGTTAGAGCCTATATATGCCCTCATTTTTCTCAATATTGGTTGACACATTATATCATTATTCTATCAGTTATATGACTAATGCATGTTAATTAAATGGTCCAAGAGTGACCCCCAGTGTAACTACTACTTATGCTTTAATACTTAGTATTTAGGGGGTCCATGAGTGACCAGTATAGTAGTTACTCAAATGCTAATGTTCTTGTACTAATGTCTCTATATCAATTTATTATTAGCTTGGGCTGAAATACACATTCTTATTGTAACGTTACCTATAACTGGTTAAGTGTGCCTCATGTTCATATGCTAAGCTTTATAATATGCTATTTACCTTAATATGGTTCATTATATCTTTTATACTCTTAGATTTATATAAGGTGAGTTTACTAAATATTTGTTAACTCTTTTATTCTTCCTCTCGTTTGTCTCATAATGAACCCAAGAGAGATCCTTTTGCTGATGAGCCACATAATAATAATAATAAAACTAGTATATCATTAATTCCCCAGACACGCCCCCTTCCCCCCTCCCACTTATACTATAAGATCCAAGAGTGACCGTATTTAGCATTAAAGCTCCTCCCCTAAACCATACAGATGTGTGAGTAGCCTTCTGAAGATATGGAGGTGCAATCATTTCAAGGGGGAAAAAAATGAGGCTTCATTCCTTCAGAAATAAAGATTTAATTGTACTGATCTTATGTATTCACAAAGCTTTGCTTGATGAACCCAATTGCTTTATCCCTGTTTTTAAAGGCAGTGGAATTATTGATCTATCTATTGTAAACCCTATTGAACTTTTGTTTGATATTGTATATTTGAATGACCTCAATAAAAATAAATAAAAAAAGAAATATCTAACAATGTATTATTATTAATATACAATGTATTATTATTAATTAATAAATTATTATATTCAGACCTGATTAATAATACAGTTCATTTAAAAACTTGAACATACTAAAATATATAAACTATAGTTTCTTATAATTGTTACTTTACTAATTTGTAATAGTTACTCATTGGCTTTTAACCTATAAAATAGATTATGGGCCCGATAACAAGTTGAGTGCAAAATATCACTGGCGTAAAATCGATATTTGTGTTTAACTGATTAATACCAGCACATGTTAATGTGTTCTGTTATTACAAGTTAGGTGCAATACAAACGCGACCTCGCGTTCACATTGCACAGAAACATTGTGCTCACGACAGCATGCTTAAATAGGCTGGCCTGGCTCTGATGCCATTATACATGGCACAGAACCTAGTGCAGCGAAGGGAGTAAGTAGCGCAGTGATGGGCAGCAAATTTAAATATATATTAATATATACATATCTATGTATGTGTTTATATATGTATATACACATATTAACACACAAATATATATGTATATAAGTACAGTATATACATATATATTTACTGGGAACACACAGTTCCCAATGTAAAGGCACTTTTAAGTGCCATTCTTTTCTAGCACCACACACGGGCCAATCTTTAACCCCTGCCTAGTGCAGAATTTTCTATGTAATAGAAATGGTTATTTAGCATTTAAAGGAAATAAATATTGTATAAAATAATACTTGTTAAAAGCAAAAAGAAAAATGGTCCATAGTCTGCCCATCCTGAAAATATAAAATATGAATTCAGATGGTTTAGCAGTTGTGCAGATGTAAACAGATTGCACTAGTTTCCTTTGAAATTAGCTTTTGTGCAATCCACTTTTAAAAACCAATGTAAAAGCCTCCAGTACTGTTAGTGGCAATCATAACAGGGGGAGTCTGACTTAAATCAAATATTAAAATGAAAAATAAAAACACCCCATTGGTAGATGGAGTCCTGAAGTGACTTTTCCTGTAGATCACCTTAGCTGTACAGGCTATCATATACTATCATATGAACCTACACATATGTAAATGTGTACCCTGTGCACTATATACATTATCTACAATAGGGATGAGAGGAGCTTTAAGAATCAATACTATGTACAAGATAATAAACTGTTTGTAAATAGATGTGACATAATGTCAAAGAAATCTAAGAAAATCCCTTTTGAGGATTTATCAAGTGCCTGGAGTTCTTGAATTCAAAAACTCAAAACTGGGCTCGAAAAGGTGTTTAAATGTGATTTAAAAATGGGTTGTGATCATCAAGAACCTTTTGGCCTAATAGGAGAAATAGGGCTTTTTTCGAGGATCTGAAAATATTTGTTAGTGTAAAAAACAGCTGAAAACACAATCGTGATTGTGCCATATTGAAAAGTAGCCTTTTCACCCCAAAAAAGAGCCGAAAAAGTCGCAGCCTGTGACAGAGGCTCTAATGTTTAAATAGTAAATCTACCACATATAAATTATTCACTACATATCTATTTATTTAATAGCTATATTATACTTTATTTTACATTGACATTAATTGCATTACCTTAATGATTCATTATATATAAATTCCCTTCATTTATATAATACAACTGTTGTCAGTTGTTTTAAATGTTTAAATAAATGCACTGAAATTGAAGTTTTGTTCCATATAACAATTCAAAATATTCCCAGGTGCATAAAAGAAAAACAAACAAAAAATATAAGTATGAAAATATAATTTAGCATTTTTGTAAAAGCATGAGGAAACAACTTGATTCAACAAGTTGAGTAGCTGTTGCTAGGAGCTCCCAAAAGAAATGTCATTCCTCACAGCAAGTGATGCTTTTTTTGACATATGGCATCAAAGAATCATTAAAACTGCACCTGCTACAGAAGAGGTCTTTTAGCAGACTTTCAAGCAGAAAAGGTTACCGCGAAAATGCAAAGGGCAGACTTTTTTTTTTTTGCTTGAATAGAAAAGCAGAGTGTTTGAAAATATAGTATGGGTAAAAATGCTGGTTTATGTTCAATTTTTCTAAAGCCATTATATTTAGAAATATTTAATTCTTCCTAATTGATGTATTTTTACACAAACAACATACATGTTCAAGTTACAGAATAATATAGATAAATAAATGTAATTATTTAATATTTAACATGTCATACAATGTACACAATTGTAGTGTATATAGAAAGATGTTTTGCAACATCTTTTATTTTTATTTTATAACTACAAAATTACTCTTATAAGGGTTAGATTACAAGTGGAGCAGTACTTTGCTCTCCCACTCGCACATTATTTTCGCTAAACGGAGGATTTTTCACACATTGGGTAGCATGCATATTACAAGATGAAAGTAAAAGGTTTTCAAACGAGCGATAATCCGACGCAGGCAAAAATCCAAAATTCAAAATCACAAATGCGTTAAACGCAATCCCCCATGGACTTCAATGGAGTGCGAAAAGTTAAAAAAACAAACATCCTTACTCATTTGTAAACCCAATCGCATTTTGTCAAGAGCACTAACCCGACATGAAATATGAATATTTCACATTCCAATGTTCTTCACATAGAAGAATATGTTCTATTTATTCTGAAATGCATATTTCTATATATACTGTATATATAATGGTTTTTATTTAAAATATATATTTATACCTTTATATATATATATATATATATATAAACAAAAAAGGGGGGTTGTCTGCGCTTAGGAATATTATAGCTGAACTTTCAACAATGTGCCAGGATCTCAGGAAATATACCAAAATGTTACAAATTAGTAAAGAAATAATGTATGAGAATGATCAGATACAGTATTGACAATGTATAAATCTCTGTGCGTGCACTGAACAATACACATTAATGATTACTCAAACACAGTGATGAATTTCTCACATTGGAAAATGTGTATATATATATATATATATATATATATGTATATATATACAATAGTATCACTGAGACACATCAATAGTCCAACTAGCCTGTATGTGAATATAAGTTGGCTGTTGATAATATAGTCAGTTGTGGACTAATATATAAAAACAGTTCCCTTGTGCCAGTAAATCTTTGCTGCTTCGTCTGAAAGTTAGGAGTATCCTCTTGAACAAGCGGATTCTCGTGGATGTCTGGAAAAGAAGATGTGAAGAAGCGCTCAAGAAAGGCACCCCTAGTGAAGCCTGTAGGTACAGTTGCTCAAATAGTTAGGTGAAATAAAACCATTCACGTGATTCAACCTCAATTCGTATGAGGTATCAATAGGACCCAGGTTATAGCTGATTCCTCCCTGATTATTCCTTTTTGCTGGTTTCCACACGATATCTCTGTGCTCCTGGGCTGTGTAGAAATAGTCTCTGAAGTTTCAGGACAGCGGTGTTAAGCTGCATCCACTGCAGTACTCAGGGGCAAGGTGAAATGTGGGAAACAGAACAAATGGGGAGTGCAAATATATGTGTGTTAAACAGTATATTTATTGGTGCAGGTATAAACATATATGGACATACCAAACATAAGCAAACATAAAACAAACATAAAAAGCCACCAGCGATTACAGTGACTATAAGATGCAGCACTAACAGGTATATCGACAATCTAACAAAGAGATATGTCCTGCAACCAGTTATTTAGCTGCTGTGTAGTAGAAAAATAGTAATGAACCCTCTCACAGCTCAATACCGGCTTACCCCCGGACACACAACCAGGTGTGTGATACGTAGAGCTGGAATGTATCGGCGTCTATGGAGAAGCGGGGTACTACGTGTGGCGGGGGCGGAGCCTTACGCGTTTTCGCAACACTATTGGTTGCTTCGTCAGAGGTAGGGGCAGCCCCCCTCCCATTCTGTCTTTTGTAGCGTAGTGGGGCTCTATTGGTCCTTAGCAGGGAGCTGCCGTCGCAGTGTGTGTATTTACATACATAGATGCACTTAAAGTATTACATTATTTGCAATTAAAAGATATAAAAGTATTACTTTCAAACTTAAAAACAAGCCTTGCTCAAATTCAACAGGCAAGTTAAAAACCAAAATAAATAGTTAATTTAGAGAAGCGAATCTAGAAAGAGTAACAACAGAACTAAAAAAACTAGAATCACAAATCATACCCTTTAAAGGAGACCCCTACTATGACAAATTAGATAGTGAAATCAGGGAAAGAATGAATAAATTGGAAAGAGATTTGAAACTGAAAAAGAAAAAGAAATTTGAAAGAGACTTTCTTGCTAAACATTCAGAAAATACAGGGAATATTGAATTAGAAACTGACATACCCAACACTCCTATAACTCCAGGAATCAGTAACAGTCACATTAATAACAGTGATAACTATGCAAACACTCTTTTGAATAAAGGGGGTCCAAAAGAGAGTAGGTACTCCTCATCCACTACTTCAAATATTAGATTTCACTTCCCTGACAAACACAAAGATAAAAACAAAAATATTAATAAACCAAAGGATAATAAAACTAATTATCATATACCTAAAAAACAGGATACTCCTAAAGGAACGTATTATAATCACACCTACAGAGAACCTAACCCCTACGAGCAGATCAAACCCAATAATCACCAAGCCCAAAGAGGTAGATTCATGAGGGGCAGTAGGGGGAAAAACCATGGTAATAGGGGTAATTATACAACACAACCCAAGAGAAGCTATGTGTACAAGGAGTTTAGAGACAATAGAAATACAACTAACGACACATGGGATCTAGGAGGAAACTCATACGATAGAAATACACAACAGGAGAGGGATTTTCACGACAGACACCTCAGGGACGAACCCAGAATACAATATGGGGAAAGAATAGCAAGAGCAGGGCCCTCACACACAAATCTAGAGTTGAGACAAACAGACTTCTCCAGCGAATTAAGAAAGGGAAAAAGACATTTGGAAAACGAAGAGGATGCAGAGCAGGAAGAATTATACAATCTAAAAAGAAGAAGAGAAATGAGACCATCATGAAAGATGATAGTAATGATACGATTCAAATATTTAATCTATCTACACACATTTTAAATCTAAAAGAAATGGAACTTTTAAAAAGAGGACTTTCTTTTGCACCTACTAAAAAACCAAATCCTTTTGAACTGTTTGTAGATGTAAATAAATTTATAAGAAAAGTAACTTTAATAAGATATTTTGAAAAAGATAAGAAAAATAGGGAAGGCAATATGCTAACGCAATCGGACAAAGAAACTCTAGAAGCTCTAATAGACCTCGAAAATGAAAACTATACCCAGCCAAACATAATGGAAACAACCTCTAACATTAGCCTAGACAATGAAATTAACATTGATTTGAAAGAGGCAAAAGTAATGAATAATGGTCTAAGGCCCAAATCGATTTGTTTCCCTGTCCAATCCCAAGGAAAACATATAACACAATTTAAAGATTTGATAATTCAGGAATGTTCCGCCTTATGCAAAGATTACAAAGTTAAAAAACATAATCTAAGCCTAACTGAAAAAGAGGTTTTAAAAACATTAATTGATAATGAAGAAATTATAATGAGAGGCAGAAAAGACTATCTAGAAGAAGCTTTTAGACAGCTCTCAGATTCGGCAACCTATAGGTGCCTAGAGAAAAATGACCCTACAAATTTTCTATTGGCAAATTATATGGAACATATAAATGGTGGTCTTAGAGAAAAAATTCTAGACATAAGAGAATGGAGGTATCTAGCTAATCAAGAACCCAAAATAGCTAAATATTATTATCTACCTAAGATTCATAAGAATTTAGACAGACCTCCAGGCAGACCTATTATCTCGGGTATTGATTCCCTTACCTCGAGACTCTCGGAATATGTAGATATATTCCTCAAACCCATGGTAATACAGCTAAGGTCATATCTCAGAGATACTCCACACCTGTTACAGACGATTGAAGATTTCGAATGGAAATCGTCCTATAAATGGGCCACTTTAGATGTAACAGCCCTGTATACCTCGATCCCCCATCAACAAGGTATACGCGCCACCAAGTATTTTCTTGAAAAGGCAGATCAGATGGCTAACGACCAAAAGAAATTCATTCTAGACTCCATTAAGTTTGTTTTAGAAAACAATTATTTCCTCTTTGAAGAAAATTTTGATTTACAAAAGACTGGCACGGCAATGGGCACAAAATTTGCGCCACATTTTGCCAACCTTTATATGGGAGCTTTTGAGAATGATATGGTCTATGAAGGTATAGGATTCAAATATGGCCAGATCAAACTGTGGCGGAGATTTATAGATGATATCCTGATAGTATGGGATGGTGATGAATGCGATTGGAAAGACTTTGTGGAACAACTTAATAATAATTACATGAATCTGAAGTTACAGAAACCATCAATGAACATCAAATTGATTTTTTGGATGTTACTCTATCCACCTTGGATGGTGTAGTTAAGAGCAGTCTTTTTCGCAAACAAACAGATACAAATGGATATTTAGATGCGAGAAGCGCTCACCATCCTAGGTGGATAGAGAACATACCATATGGACAATTTCAGCGTCTAAAAAGAAATTGTACAGAGACTGAGACCTTTGAGAAGGAAGCAAAAATTTTGAAACAAAAGTTTAAGGAAAAGAAATACCCAGATAAAATTGTTGACAAGGCATATGAAAGAGCAAAAATTTTGGACAGAAAATCCCTGATTCAAAATAGAAAAATGCCTACAAACACAATAGCTAAGAGTAAAGTGAAATTTGTCACGACGTTTAATGATGGTCATTGGAAAATTAAAAACATCTTAAACAAACATTGGGGGATATTACAAAAAGATCCGTTGTTAAAAGATGTAATTGGAAATAACCCAGATGTCATCTACAGAAAAAAACAAAATCTAAAGTCACTTCTTGCACCTAGTGCTATCAGAAGTAACAAAAAATTCACTAACCAAAAAAAGAATTTAACCACTACAGTGTTTACAAGTCGTCCACAAGTGCTTTAGAAAGAATTGCGTCTGTTGTGAACACACACATCATTCGAAACTATTTAACAAATTTGCCATAAAAACAGAAAATGAAAGAAAAGTTCCCAATAAAGAAATTATTAAATTGTAAATCTGACTATGTAGTCCATAAGTTGGAATGTACCTGTGATAACCCTTTGAGGTACATAGGAAGCACAAAAAGAAATCTTAAAACCAGATGTCTGGAACACATGAAAAATATTGAAGCGGGCATATTAAACACCCCCCTTATCCAACATTTTAGTCAAAAACATAATAAAAACAAAAATGACTTTTACATTAAAGCAATAGAGCAAATTAACACTAAAAAGAGAGGTGGCAGCAGACTACTTGAGCTGAGAAAAAGAGAAACTTTTTGGATCTTTTCATTAAATACTCTTGAATCAAATGGGCTAAATAGGGACATAGATTTAGCAGCATTCCTTTGAATTGCATATTGACACAAGTTTTAAACTAATAAACTGATTATATATAACAAATAACAATATTTATACTCAGCTAACATCTACTTATAAAATAGTTAAGAACATAACTAAAGACCTGTTAGTCCCTGCTCTTTATACTTCTTTTATGGTAACCCCCGCAAATAGGTTTGGCTAATAGAGATGTATCAATCAGTTTTTTTACTCCTTGTACACATTAGGTATTTTATCATCAGTAATACATTGCCAGTTGCCCTTGTACTGTGAAAATGAAGCATTTGGGCTCTACTACTACCTTTAACTATACCCATTACATATACATACATTTATGTTTGGGTTCTGAGTGTAGATACTGCAAATGATGGCTGGGGACATACCTGCTATATATAAAAAGGGTTTTTGGATTAAGATTCCAAAACGCTATATATAGCGAGTAATGGCTCAATACAGCAAGTCAAAATATACGCAGAATGTATTGAATGATAACAATTGGTAGATGCATTATATAGTGAGCTATGTGCATTATATTTTGTGCTAAGTGTTCCTTTTTTATATTTATTGCCTAAATGACGTTTATATACTTTGATGGATGACCATTTTAACTTTTTTAACATTTTTACCATTAACTATTTATTATGGTTTTTAACTTGCCTGTTGAATTTGAGCAAGGCTCGTTTTTTAAGTTTAAAAGTAATACTTTATATCTTTTAATTGCAAATAATGTAATACTTTAAGTGCATCTACAGGGAGTGCAGAATTATTAGGCAAGTTGTATTTTTGAGGCTTAATTTTATTATTGAACAACAACCATGTTCTCAATGAACCCAAAAAAACTCATTAATATCAAAGCTGAATATTTTTGGAAGTAGTTTTTAGTTTGTTTTTAGGTTTTAGCTATTTTAGGGGGATATCTGTGTGTGCAGGTGACTATTACTGTGCATAATTATTAGGCAACTTAAAAAAACAAATATATACCCATTTCAATTATTTATTTTTACCAGTGAAACCAATATAACATCTCAACATTCACAAATATACATTTCTGACATTCAAAAACAAAACAAAAACAAAATCAGTGACCAATATAGCCACCTTTCTTTGCAAGGACACTCAAAAGCCTGCCATCCATGGATTCTGTCAGTGTTTTGATCTGTTCACCATCAACATTGCGTGCAGCAGCAACCACAGCCTCCCAGACACTGTTCAGAGAGGTGTACTGTTTTCCCTCCTTGTAAATCTCACATTTGATGATGGACCACAGGTTCTCAATGGGGTTCCAATCAGGTGAACAAGGAGGCCATGTCATTAGATTTTCTTCTTTTATAGCCTTTCTTGCCAGCCACGCTGTGGAGTACTTGGACGCGTGTGATGGAGCATTGTCCTGCATGAAAATCATGTTTTTCTTGAAGGATGCAGACTTCTTCCTGTACCACTGCTTGAAGAAGGTGTCTTCCAGAAACTGGCAGTATGACTGGGAGTTGAGCTTGACTCCATCCTCAACCCGAAAAGGCCCCACAAGCTCATCTTTGATGATACCAGCCCAAACCAGTACTCCACCTCCACCTTGCTGGCGTCTGAGTCGGACTGGAGCTCTCTGCCCTTTACCAATCCAGCCACGGGCCCATCCATCTGCCCATCAAGACTCACTCTCATTTCATCAGTCCATAAAACCTTAGAAAAATCAGTCTTGAGATATTTCTTGGCCCAGTCTTGATGTTTCAGCTTGTGTGTCTTGTTCAGTGGTGGTCGTCTTTCAGCCTTTCTTACCTTGGCCATGTCTCTGAGTATTGCACACCTTGTGCTTTTAGGCACTCCAGTGATGTTGCAGCTCTGAAATATGGCCAAACTGGTGGCAAGTGGCATCTTGGCAGCTGCACGCTTGACTTTTCTCAGTTCATGGGCAGTTATTTTGCGCCTTGGTTTTTCCACACGCTTCTTGCGACCCTGTTGACTATTTTGAATGAAACGCTTGATTATTCGATGATCATGCTTCAGAAGCTTTGCAATTTTAAGAGTGCTGCATCCCTCTGCAAGATATCTCACTATTTTTTACTTTTCTGAGCCTGTCAAGTCCTTCTTTTGACCCATTTTGCCAAAGGAAAGGAAGTTGCCTAATAATTATGCACACCTGATATAGGGTGTTGATGTTATTAGACCACACCCCTTCTCATTACAGAGATGCACATCACCTAATATGCTTAACTGGTAGTAGGCTTTCAAGCCTATACAGCTTGGAGTAAGACAACATGCATAAAGAGGATGATGTGGTCAAAATACTCATTTGCCTAATAATTCTGCACTCCCTGTATGTATGTAAATACACACACTAAGATGCCCTAACAAATATGGCGACGGCAGCTCCCTGCTAAGGACCAATAGAGCCCCACTACGCTACAAAAGACGGAATGGGAGGGGGGCTGCCCCTACCTCTGACGAAGCAACCAATAGTGTTGCGAAACGCGTAAGGCTCCGCCCCCCGCCACACGTAGTACCCGCTTCTCCATAGACGCTGATACATTCCAGCTCTCCGTATCACACACCTGGTTGTGCGTCCGGGGGTAAGCCGGTATCGAGCTGTGAGAGGGGTTCATTACTATTTTTCTACTACACAGCAGCTAAATAACTGGTTGCAGGACATATCCCTTTGTTAGATTGTCGATATACCTGTTAGTGATGCATCTTATAGTCACTGTAATCGCTGATGGCTTTTTATGTTTGTTTTATGTTTGCTTATGTTTGGTATGTCCATATATGTTTATACCTGCACCAATAAATATACTGTTTAACACACATATATTTGCGGGTCCCCGTTTGTTCTGTTTCCCACATATCACCTTGCCCCTGAGTACTTGCAGTGGATGCAGCTTAACACCGCTGTCCTGAAACATCAGAGACTATTTCTACACAGCCCAGGAGCACAGAGATATCGTGTGGAAACCAGCAAAAAGGAATAATCAGGGAGGAATCAGCTATAACCTGGGTCCTATTGATACCTCATACGAATTGAGGTTGAATCACGTGAGTGGTTTTATTTCACCTAACTATTTGAGCAACTGTACCTACAGGCTTCACTAGGGGTGCCTTTCTTGTGCGCTTCTTCACATCTTCTTTTATATATATATATATATATATATATATATATATATATATATATATATATATGTGTGTGTGTGTGTGTGTGTGTGTGTGTTACGAGTAAATTCAGAAATCTGGGTAAACCTGACATTACCCAAGAGGCTGTGGGTAAAGCTCGATGTAATGTAATTCCCCCATCTTCACTATCTTTTTTGCCTCTGTCTGAGGGGTTAAAGAAAGGCACCATGCCGATCCTCTGGCATTCAACCCAAGTGAACCTTGGGGAATATGGTTTATAGGGGGGGGCTTTGCCCTCCTTTAACCCCCCTGATGGAGGCAAAAAAGATAGTGAAGATGTGTGAATAACAGTGAATCCTATATATATGTTTGATGTGGTAGATCGATGCACTCTAAGAAGATTTATCATGTTACATCAAGTTTTACCCCACAGCCTCTTGCGTAAGATCAGGTTTTCCTGGGTAATGTTAGGATTGCCCAATTTCTTACTTTATCCACAACATATATATATATATATATATATATATATTATATATATATATATCCAAAATTCCAGATCTTACCCACAAGTGGAAAACTGCCTGGGTGCAACTTTAAACAACAAATAGCAGCCAAAAGGAAGTGCACTCTCAGGTCTTTCACAGCAAAAGTTACTTTATTGATGTAACGTTTTCGGAGGACTATATATATATATATATATATATATATATAATATATATATAGGTATATCTATTTAGATATCAAAATAACAAGAGTATTGTATTGAGGAATGATACTTTTTTTTATTGGACTAACTATACATTTATAAGTTGACAAGCTTTCGGAAGAGTTCCTTCATTTATCAAGTCTAAAGCAATACTGACCAATTCAATGGAATTTACAGATTATATCTTAAAACACAGAATAGCTAAGAAGACAGTGCAGGGAGAGGAGGAGGTTGTCGTAAAAATCATGAGGGGGGGCTTAGGTAACAGGCAGACAGTGTCCAGTGTATATACTGCAGTTTTACCATTTTAAATTATAAATGCCATGATTTAGACAGCATACTGTCATCTGCTTCTTATACTTAAGCACCTAACCTGTAATTTTCCTTTAAATCAGGTTTACATCTGGAAAATAATCTCTGCTGAGGATCATCACTGAGGATTTTTGATTTCTTAAGTACATTTTGAATAGGTGTCAAAGTTTATTTTGTAGCATTTCTAAATGGAAAATATTCCTATTTTTAAATAAATGGTTGTCCCAGCTATGTGTATGCTCGTGGATAAACTAATTCAGTATCTGGTCTATCTACTTTAACCAATAATGTTCTTTATATGGTAGATGTCCCAAAAGTTGGCACTTTGTACATTTGTATTCTTCTATGGAGTTCATACATTTAAGGTGTATATGTAGTAAATTAAAATGAGGGTCTGGTGATACTGACGAAAACAGAGATATGGGGCCATTAGGCAGGAGGATACTGGAAAAAATAGAATTTTAAAAGGAAACACAAAGGGGTGGACTTCAAATCTTGCTGATCATATTTATGGGCTCCTTTTTTTATTTTTGGCTCTTGATAAGTCTCTTTCAACACAATCCAAATGATAACAGCATGTGTCTTGAATAACTGAAAAGTCACCTATAAAATCCATTGACAACATCTACCATAGCAATCACATTGCATACAACCATACGTTACCAAATGAATATTAACAAAAAAATGGACACATTAAATTGAACACACAAAGGCATTTGATAAAGTGCAGAACTGGCCTTTTCAAAGTATTCCAAGATTATTTAGGATAATTCTATTATTTTTTGCATGTGAAATACACTCTGAAATGGCTACTGGCAACATTTTAGATGTCATGGGGCCTATTTATCAAGCTCCATTAGGAGCTTGATGCCCCGTCTAAAGACCGCTGCTCCATAACCTGTTCGCCTGCTCTGAGACATCGCCGGAAATCAACCCGATCCAATACAATCGGGTTGATTGACACCCCCTGCTAGTGGCCGATTGGCCGCAAATCTGCAAGGGGCGTAATTGCACCAACAGTTCCCCAGAATTGCTGGTGCAATGATAAATGCTGAGAGCGTATGCTGTCGGCATTTATCGATGTGCAGCGGACATGATCCGCAATATCAGATCATGTCCGCTCGCATGTTTTTAAATAGGCCCCTTAGTGTGAACATTTGGTTTATATTCATTAAACCAATATTCATCATTATTGTATACTTTTAGTGGGGCAGGATAGAAATTTCCATATGTAATTAATAGACATATACCTGATATCTGTAACAGTTTAACAAGAGCTGTAGGAAACACGATAAAGTAAAAATCACAACTGCAAAATCAAGAAATGGCATTTAGAAAAAACTTCTCTACAATCTTAAAGGAACAGTAAAGTCAAAATTAACCAGTGAGATAGTTAATGGTATAATTGCTTTGTTGATTGGTTCATAGTGGTAAGAAATTCATGGGTTGATTGTCAGCTGCACTGTTTTGTCCATAACATTATGGGCTAGATTACTACAATAATAATAATAATAATAATAATAATATAATAAAAATACTAATATTTAATGATTATTATTATTAATAATCGCCTAGATTACGAGTCTTGCATTAGCCTTAAAAAGCAGCGTTGAGAGGTCCCAACTAGTAATGTCGCGAACCGAAAAATTTGGGTTCGTGAACGGAGAACTCGAACTTCCACAAAAGTTCGCAAACCGGCAAACCGGGCGAACCACCATAGACTTCAATAGGCAGGCGAATTTTAAAAACCCACAGGGACTCTTTCTGGCCACAATAGTGATGGAAAAGTTGTTTCAAGGGCACTAACACCTGGACTGTGGCATGCCGAAGGGGGGATCCATGGCAAACTCCCATGGAAAATTACCATATTTGATGCAGAGTCTGGTTTTAAATCCATAAAGGGCATACATCACCTAACATTCCTAAATTGTTTGGAATAACGTGCTTTAAAACATCAGGTATGTATCGATCAGGTAGTGTAAGGGTTACGTGTAAGGGTACCGCCCACTTCACATTGCGCAGTGTAGGTGATATACCTGCCCTGACCATGCTTTGCAGACCAGGTATCAGTGGTCAGATAGACCCTTGCCCCAACACTGTGTGCCAGATATGCCATTACAGCAGTATTATATGGCTTTGGCGTTGCTTTTTGGTAATTAGAAGGCTGCTAAATGCCACTACGTACCACACGTGTTTTATGCCCAGCAGTGAAGGGGTTAATTAGGGAGCATGTAGGCAGCTTGTAGAGTTAATTTTAGCTTAAGTGTAGTGTAGTAGACAACCCAAAGTATTGATCTAGGCCCATTTTGGTATATTTCATGCCACCATTTCACCGCCAAATGCGATCAAATAAAAAAAAATCTGTTCACTTTTTCACAAACTTTAGGTTTCTCACATACAATTATGGCATAAATGGTTGTAAATGCTTCTCTGGGATCCCCTTTGTTCAGAAATAGCAGACTTATATGGCTTTGGCGTTGCTTTTGGTAATTAGAAGGCTGCTAAATGCCACTGTGTGCCACACGTGTTTTATGCCCAGCAGTCAAGGGGTTAATTAGGGAGCATTGATAGGGAGCTTGTAGAGTTTAATTTTAGCTTAAGTGTAGTTGTAGTAGACAACCCAAAGTATTGATCTAGGGCCCATTTGGTATATTTCATGCCACCATTTCACCGCCAAATGCGATCAAATTTAAAAAAAAATAAAAAAAATTCGCAATTTTAGGTTTCTCACTGAAATTATTTACAAACAGCTTGTGCAATTATGGCACAAATGGTTGTAAATGCTTCTCTGGGATCCCCTTTGTTCAGAAATAGCAGACATATATGACTTTGGCGTTGCTTTCTGGTAATTAGAAGGCCGCTAAATGCTGCTGTGCATCACACGTATATTATGGCTAGCAGTGAAGGGGTTAATTAGGTAGTTTGTAGGGAACTTGCAGGGTTAATTTTAGCTTTAGTGTAGAGATCAGCCTCCCACCTGACACATCAGACCCCCTGATCCCTCCCAAAAAGCTCCCTTCGCTCCCCCACCCCACAATTGTCCCCGCCATCTTAAGTACTGGCAGAAAGTCTGCCAGTACTAAAATAAAAAGGTTTTCATTTTTTTTTTTTTTTAGCATATTTACATATGCTGTGGTGTAGCATCCCCCTTAGCCCCCAACCTCCCTGATCCCCCAAAAACAGCTCTCTAACCCTCCCCATCTGCCTTATTGGTGGCTATCTTGGGTACTGGCAGCTGTCTGCAATTATTTCACAGTCAAAAAAGTTTTTTTTTTTTTAAATGTACACTACTGTTACACCAGATATGAGTGGTTGGCACTGGGCAAGTGGGCACAGTATACGTTGTGAGCCTAACACACACGCTGGCAGGCAGGCAACTGCAATTAGATTACACAGGAAAAAAAAAAAAAGCAGACTGATGTTCTAGCTCTAAAAAGGGCTTTTTGGGGTGCTGTCCTTACAGCAGAGATCAGATGAGTCCTTCAGGACTGTAGTGGACACTGAATACACTAGCCTAGCTATCAATTTCCCCTATTAAATCAGCAGCAGCTACACTGTCCCTCTTCTCACTAAGAATGCAGCGTCCAAATGAATCTAAAATGGATGCTGTCCAGGAGGTGGGAGGGTCTGGGAGGGAGGGTCTGCTGCTGATTGGCTGTAATGTGTATTCTGACTGTGAGGTACAGGTTCAAAGTTTACTCAATGATGATGAATAGGGGGTGGACTAAAGTGCTAAAAAGTACACTAACACCCATAAACTACCTATTAACCCCTAAACCGAGGCCCCCCCACATCGCAAACACTTAAATACATTTATTAACCCCTAATCTGCGACCAGACATCGCCGCCACTTCAATAAAAATATTAACCCCTAAACTGTCGCACTCCCGCCTCACAAACATTAGTTAGATTTTATTAACCCCTAATCTGCCGTCCCTAACATCGCCGACACCTACCTACATTTATTAACCCCTAATCTGCTGCCCTCAACGTCGCCGTAACTATATTAAATGTATTACCCCCTAAACCTTACCCTAACACCCCCTAACTTAAATATAATTTAAAATAATCAAAATAAAATTACTACAATTAACTAAATTATTCCTATTTAAAACTAAATACTTACCGATAAAATAAACCCTAAGCTAGCTACAATATAACCAATAGTTACAATGTAGCTATCGTAGGGTTTATTTTTATTTTACAGGCAACTTTGCATTTATTTTAACCTTGTAGAATAGTTATTAAATAGTTATTAAGTATTTAATAACTTCCTAGTTAAAATAAATACAAATATACCTGTAAAATAAATCCTAACCTAAGTTACAATTACACCTAACACTACACTATCATTAAATAAATTACCTAAATTGACAACAATTAATTACAATTAAATTAAAAAAAACTAAATTATGATAAAAAAACACTAAATTACAGAAAAAAATGAAATTACAATTTTTTAAAACTAATTACACCTAATCTAATCCCCCTAATAAAATAAAAAAGCCCCCCAAAATAATAAAGATCCCTACCCGATACTAAATTACAAATAGCCCTTAAAAGGGCTTTTTGCGGGGCATTGCCCCAAAGTAATAAGCTCTTTTACCTGTAAAAAAAGGACAATACCCCCCCAACATTACAACCCACCACCCACACACCCAACCCTACTCTAAAACCAACCCAATCCCCCCTTAATAAAACCTAACACTACCCCCTTGAAGATCACCCTACCTTGAGACATCTTCACCCAACCGGGCAGAAGTGGTCCTCCAGACGGTCTGAAGTCTTCATCCTATCCAGGCAGAAGAGGTCTTCCAGATGGCCAGAAGTCTTCATCCAGGCGGCATCTTCTATCTTCATCCATCCGGAGCAGAGCGGGTCCATCTTCAAGACATCCAACGTGGAACATCCTCTTCTTCCGACGACTAACACTAAATGACGGTACCTTCATTTAGTGTTAGTCGCTCGGAAGAAGAGGATGTCCCGCGTCGGATGTCTTGAAGATGGACCCGCTCCGGATGGATGAAGATAGAAGATGCCGCTGGATGAAGACTTCTGGCCGTCTGGAGGACCTCTTCTGCCCGAATAGGATGAAGACTTCGGACCGTCTGGAGGACCACTTCTGCCTGGCTGGGTGACGACGTCTCAAGGTAGGGTGATCTTCAAGGGGGTAGTGTTAGGTTTTATTAAGGGGGGTATTGGATGGGTTTTAGAGTAGGGTTGGGTGTGTGGGTGCTGGGTTGTAATGTTGGTGGGGTATTGTCTTTTTTTTTTACAGGTAAAAGAGATGATTACTTTGGGGCAATGCTCTACAAAAAGCCCTTTTAAGGCTATTTGTAATTTAGTATAGGGTAGGGATTTTTATTATTTTGGGGGGCTTTTTTATTTTATTAGGGGGATTAGATAAGGTGTAATTAGTTTTAAAGAATTGTAATTATTTTATTTTTTTCTGTAATTTAGTTTTTTTTTGTAATTTAGTTTATTTAATTTAATTGTAATTAATTGTAGTTAATTTAGATAAATTATTAATGATAGTGTAGTGTTAGGTGTAATTGTAACTTAGGTTAGGATTTATTTTACAGGTATATTTGTATTTATTTTAACTAGGAAGTTATTAAATAGTTAATAACTATTTAATAACTATTCTACCTAGTTAAATAAATACAAAAATAAATAAAATAAATAAAATAAAAATAAACCCTAAGATAGATACAATGATAGATACTATTAGTTATATTGTAGCTATCTTATGGTTTATTTTATAGGTAAGTATTTTGTTTTAAATATGAATAATTTTAGTTAATAATAGTATTTTTATTTAGACTTATTTAAATTATATTTAAGTTAGGGGTTAGGGTTAGGGTAAGGTTTAGGGGGTAATACATTTAATATAGTTACGGCGACGTTGAGGGCAGCAGATTAGGGTTAATAAATGTAGGTAGGTGTCGGCGATGTTAGGACGGCAGATTAGGGGTTAATAAAATCTAACTAATGTTTGTGAGGCGGGAGTGCGACAGTTTAGGGGTTAATATTTTTATTGAAGTGGCGGCGATGTCTGGTCGCAGATTAGGGGTTAATAAATGTATTTAAGTGTTTGCGATGTGGGGGGGCCTCGGTTTAGGGGTTAATAGGTAGTTTATGGGTGTTAGTGTACTTTTAGCACTTTAGTCCACCCCCTATTCATCATCATTGAGTAAACTTTGAACCTGTACCTCACAGTCAGAATACACATTACAGCCAATCAGCAGCAGACCCTCCCTCCCAGACCCTCCCACCTCCTGGACAGCATCCATTTTAGATTCATTTGGACGCTGCATTCTTAGTGAGAAGAGGGACAGTGTAGCTGCTGCTGATTTAATAGGGAAATTGATAGCTAGGCTAGTGTATTCAGTGTCCACTACAGTCCTGAAGGACTCATCTGATCTCTGCTGTAAGGACAGCACCCCAAAAAGCCCTTTTTAGAGCTAGAACATCAGTCTGCTTTTTTTTTTTTCCTGTGTAATCTAATTGCAGTTGCCTGCCTGCCAGCGTGTGTGTTAGGCTCACAACGTATACTGTGCCCACTTGCCCAGTGCCACCACTCATATCTGGTGTAACAGTAGTGTACATTTAAAAAAAAAAAAACTTTTTTGACTGTGAAATAATTGCAGACAGCTGCCAGTACCCAAGATAGCCACCAATAAGGCAGATGGGGAGGGTTAGAGAGCTGTTTTTGGGGGATCAGGGAGGTTGGGGGCTAAGGGGGATGCTACACCACAGCATATGTAAATATGCTAAAAAAAAAAAAAAATGAAAACCTTTTATTTTAGTACTGGCAGACTTTCTGCCAGTACTTAAGATGGCGGGGACAATTGTGGGGTGGGGGAGCGAAGGGAGCTTTTTGGGAGGGATCAGGGGGTCTGATGTGTCAGGTGGGAGGCTGATCTCTACACTAAAGCTAAAATTAACCCTGCAAGTTCCCTACAAACTACCTAATTAACCCCTTCACTGCTAGCCATAATAACGTGTGATGCACAGCAGCATTTAGCGGCCTTCTAATTACCAGAAAGCAACGCCAAAGTCATATATGTCTGCTATTTCTGAACAAAGGGGATCCCAGAGAAGCATTTACAACCATTTGTGCCATAATTGCACAAGCTGTTTGTAAAAATTTCAGTGAGAAACCTAAAATTGCGAATTTTTTTTATTTTTTTTTAAATTTGATCGCATTTGGCGGTGAAATGGTGGCATGAAATATACCAAAATGGGCCTAGATCAATACTTTGGGTTGTCTACTACACTACACTTAAGCTAAAATTAACTCTACAAGCTCCCTACATGCTCCCTAATTAACCCCTTGACTGCTGGGCATAAAACACGTGTGGCACACAGTGGCATTTAGCAGCCTTCTAATTACCAAAAGCAACGCCAAAGCCATATAAGTCTGCTATTTCTGAACAAAGGGGATCCCAGAGAAGCATTTACAACCATTTATGCCATAATTGTATGTGAGAAACCTAAAGTTTGTGAAAAAGTGAACAATTTTTTTTTATTTGATCGCATTTGGCGGTGAAATGGTGGCATGAAATATACCAAAATGGGCCTAGATCAATACTTTGGGTTGTCTACTACACTACACTTAAGCTAAAATTAACTCTACAAGCTGCCTACATGCTCCCTAATTAACCCCTTCACTGCTGGGCATAAAACACGTGTGGTACGTAGTGGCATTTAGCAGCCTTCTAATTACCAAAAGCAACGCCAAAGCCATATAATACTGCTGTAATGGCATATCTGGCACACAGTGTTGGGGCAAGGGTCTATCTGACCACTGATACCTGGTCTGCAAAGCATGGTCAGGGCAGGTATATCACCTACACTGCGCACTGTGAAGTGGGCGTAACCCTTACACGTAACCCTTACACTACCTGATCGATACATACCTGATGTTTTAAAGCACGTTATTCCAAACAATTAGGAATGAGGTGATGTATGCCCTTTATGGATTAAAACCAGACTCTGCATCAAATATGTAATTTTCCATGGGAGTTTTGCCATGGATCCCCCTTCGGCATGCCACAGTCCAGGTGTTAGTGCCCTTGAAACAACTTTTCCATCACTATTGTGGCCAGAAAGAGTCCCTGTGGGTTTTAAAATTCGCCTGCCTATTGAAGTCTATGGTGGTTCGCCCGGTTTCCGGTTTGCGAACTTTTGTGGAAGTTCGAGTTCTCCGTTCACGAACCCAAATTTTTCGGTTCGCGACATTACTAGTTGGGACCTCTCAACGCTGCTTTTTAAGGCTAATGCAAGACTCGTAATCTAGCGATTATTAATAATAATAATCATTAAATATTAGTATTTTTATTATTATTATTATTATTATTATATTATTGTAGTAATCTAGCCCATAATGTTATGGACAAAACAGTGCAGCCTGACAATCAACCCATGAATTTCTTACCACTATGACCAATCAACAAAGCAATTATACCATTAACTATCTCACTGGTTAATTTGACTTTACTGTTCCTTTAAGATTGTAGAAAGTTTTTCTAAATGCCATTTCTTGATTTTGCAGTTGTGATTTTTACTTTATCGTGTTTCCTACAGCTCTTGTTAACTGTTACAGATATCAGGTATATGTCTATTAAATACATATGGAAATTTCTATCCTGCCCACTAAAAGTATACAATAATGATGAATATTGGTTTAATGAATATAAACCAAATGTTCACACTAAGGGGCCTATTTAAAAACATGCGAGCGGACATGATCTGATATTGCGGATCATGTCCGCTGCACATCGATAAATGCCGACAGCATACGCTCTCAGCATTTATCATTGCACCAGCAATTCTGGGGAACTGTTGGTGCAATTACGCCCCTTGCAGATTTGCGGCCAATCGGCCACTAGCAGGGGTGTCAATCAACCCGATTGTATTGGATCGGGTTGATTTCCGGCGATGTCTCAGAGCAGGCGAACAGGTTATGGAGCAGCGTCTTTAGACGGGGCATCAAGCTCCTAATGGAGCTTGATAAATAGGCCCCATGACATCTAAAATGTTGCCAGTAGCCATTTCAGAGTGTATTTCACATGCAAAAAATAATAGAATTATCCTAAATAATCTTGGAATACTTTGAAAAGGCCAGTTCTGCACTTTAACAAATGCCTTTGTGTGTTCAATTTAATGTGTCCATTTTTTTGTTAATATTCATTTGGTAACGTATGGTTGTATGCAATGTGATTGCTATGGTAGATGTTGTCAATGGATTTTATAGGTGACTTTTCAGTTATTCAAGACACATGCTGTTATCATTTGGATTGTGTTGAAAGAGACTTATCAAGAGCCAAAAATAAAAAAAGGAGCCCATAAATATGATCAGCAAGATTTGAAGTCCACCCCTTTGTGTTTCCTTTTAAAATTCTATTTTTTCCAGTATCCTCCTGCCTAATGGCCCATATCTCTGTTTCGTCAGTATCACCAGACCCTCAATTTTAATTTACTACATAATACACCTTAAATGTATGAACTCCATAGAAGAATACAAATGTACAAAGTGCCAACTTTGGGACATCTACCATATAAAGAACATTATGGTTAAAGTAGATAGACCAGATACTGAATTAGTTTATCCACGAGCATACCACATAGCTGGGACAACCATTTATTTAAAAATAGGAATATTTTCCATTTAGAAATGCTACAAAATAAACTTTGACACCTATTCAAAATGTACTTAAGAAATCAAAAATCCTCATGATGATCCTCAGCAGAGATTATTTTCCAGATGTAAACCTGATTTAAAGGAAAATTACAGGTTAGGTGCTTAAGTATAAGAAGCAAGATGACAGTATGCTGTCTAAATCATGGCATTTATAATTTAAAATGGTAAAACTGCAGTATATACACTGGACACTGTCTGCCTGTTACCTAAGCCCCCCTCATGATTTTTACGACACCTCCTCCTCTCCCTGCACTGTCTTCTTAGCTATTCTGTGTTTTAAGATATAATCTGTAAATTCCATTGAATTGGTCAGTATTGCTTTAGACTTGATAAATGAAGGAACTCTTCCGAAAGCTTGTCAACTTATAAATGTATAGTTAGTCCAATAAAAAAAAGTATCATTCCTCAATACAATACTCTTGTTATTTTGATATCTAAATAGATATACCTATATATATATATATATATATATATATATTATATATATAGTCCTCCGAAAACGTTACATCAATAAAGTAACTTTTGCTGTGAAAGACCTGAGAGTGCACTTCCTTTTGGCTGCTATTTGTTGTTTAAAGTTGCACCCAGGCAGTTTTCCACTTGTGGGTAAGATCTGGAATTTTGGATATATATATATATATATATATATATAATATATATATATGTTGTGGATAAAGTAAGAAATTGGGCAATCCTAACATTACCCAGGAAAACCTGATCTTACGCAAGAGGCTGTGGGTAAAACTTGATGTAACATGATAAATCTTCTTAGAGTGCATCGATCTACCACATCAAACATATATATAGGATTCACTGTTATTCACACATCTTCACTATCTTTTTTGCCTCCATCAGGGGGGTTAAAGGAGGGCAAAGCCCCCCCTATAAACCATATTCCCCAAGGTTCACTTGGGTTGAATGCCAGAGGATCGGCATGGTGCCTTTCTTTAACCCCTCAGACAGAGGCAAAAAAATAGTGTAGATGGGGAATTACATTACATCGAGCTTTACCCACAGCCTCTTGGGTAATGTCAGGTTTACCCAGATTTCTGAATTTACTCGTAACACACACACACACACACACACACACACACATATATATATATATATATATATATATATATATATATATATATATATAAAAGAAGATGTGAAGAAGCGCACAAGAAAGGCACCCCTAGTGAAGCCTGTAGGTACAGTTGCTCAAATAGTTAGGTGAAATAAAACCACTCACGTGATTCAACCTCAATTCGTATGAGGTATCAATAGGACCCAGGTTATAGCTGATTCCTCCCTGATTATTCCTTTTTGCTGGTTTCCACACGATATCTCTGTGCTCCTGGGCTGTGTAGAAATAGTCTCTGATGTTTCAGGACAGCGGTGTTAAGCTGCATCCACTGCAGTACTCAGGGGCAAGGTGATATGTGGGAAACAGAACAAACGGGACCGCAAATAAATGTGTGTTAAACAGTATATTTATTGGTGCAGGTATAAACATTATGGACATACCAAACATAAGCAAACATAAACAAACATAAAAAGCCATCAGCGATACAGTGACTATAAGATGCATCACTAACAGGTATATCGACAATCTAACAAAGGGATATGTCCTGCAACCAGTTATTAGCTGCTGTGTAGTAGAAAAATAGTAATGAACCCTCTCACAGCTCGATACCGGCTTACCCCCGGACGCACAACCAGTGTGTGATACGGAGAGCTGGAATGTATCAGCGTCTATGGAGAAGCGGGTACTACGTGTGGCGGGGGCGGAGCCTTACGCGTTTCGCAACACTATTGGTTGCTTCGTCAGAGGTAGGGGCAGCCCCCCTCCCATTCCGTCTTTTGTAGCGTAGTGGGGCTCTATTGGTCCTTAGCAGGGAGCTGCCGTCGCCATATTTGTTAAGGGCATCTTAGTGTGTGTATTTACATACATACAGGGAGTGCAGAATTATTAGGCAAATGAGTATTTTGACCACATCATCCTCTTTATGCATGTTGTCTTACTCCAAGCTGTATAGGCTTGAAAGCCTACTACCAGTTAAGCATATTAGGTGATGTGCATCTCTGTAATGAGAAGGGGTGTGGTCTAATAACATCAACACCCTATATCAGGTGTGCATAATTATTAGGCAACTTCCTTTCCTTTGGCAAAATGGGTCAAAAGAAGGACTTGACAGGCTCAGAAAAGTAAAAAATAGTGAGATATCTTGCAGAGGGATGCAGCACTCTTAAAATTGCAAAGCTTCTGAAGCATGATCATCGAATAATCAAGCGTTTCATTCAAAATAGTCAACAGGGTCGCAAGAACGTGTGGAAAAACCAAGGCGCAAAATAACTGCCCATGAACTGAGAAAAGTCAAGCGTGCAGCTGCCAAGATGCCACTTGCCACCAGTTTGGCCATATTTCAGAGCTGCAACATCACTGGAGTGCCTAAAAGCACAAGGTGTGCAATACTCAGAGACATGGCCAAGGTAAGAAAGGCTGAAAGACGACCACCACTGAACAAGACACACAAGCTGAAACGTCAAGACTGGGCCAAGAAATATCTCAAGACTGATTTTTCTAAGGTTTTATGGACTGATGAAATGAGAGTGAGTCTTGATGGGCAGATGGATGGGCCCGTGGCTGGATTGGTAAAGGGCAGAGAGCTCCAGTCCGACTCAGACGCCAGCAAGGTGGAGGTGGAGTACTGGTTTGGGCTGGTATCATCAAAGATGAGCTTGTGGGGCCTTTTCGGGTTGAGGATGGAGTCAAGCTCAACTCCCAGTCATACTGCCAGTTTCTGGAAGACACCTTCTTCAAGCAGTGGTACAGGAAGAAGTCTGCATCCTTCAAGAAAAACATGATTTTCATGCAGGACAATGCTCCATCACACGCGTCCAAGTACTCCACAGCGTGGCTGGCAAGAAAGGCTATAAAAGAAGAAAATCTAATGACATGGCCTCCTTGTTCACCTGATTTGAACCCCATTGAGAACCTGTGGTCCATCATCAAATGTGAGATTTACAAGGAGGGAAAACAGTACACCTCTCTGAACAGTGTCTGGGAGGCTGTGGTTGCTGCTGCACGCAATGTTGATGGTGAACAGATCAAAACACTGACAGAATCCATGGATGGCAGGCTTTTGAGTGTCCTTGCAAAGAAAGGTGGCTATATTGGTCACTGATTTGTTTTTGTTTTTGTTTTGAATGTCAGAAATGTATATTTGTGAATGTTGAGATGTTATATTGGTTTCACTGGTAAAAATAAATAATTGAAATGGGTATATATTTGTTTTTTTAAGTTGCCTAATAATTATGCACAGTAATAGTCACCTGCACACACAGATATCCCCCTAAAATAGCTAAAACTAAAAACAAACTAAAAACTACTTCCAAAAATATTCAGCTTTGATATTAATGAGTTTTTTGGGTTCATTGAGAACATGGTTGTTCAATAATAAAATTAAGCCTCAAAAATACAACTTGCCTAATAATTCTGCACTCCCTGTAGATGCACTTAAAGTATTACATTATTTGCAATTAAAAGATATAAAAGTATTACTTTTAAACTTAAAAACGAGCCTTGCTCAAATTCAACAGGCAAGTTAAAAACCATAATAAATAGTTAATGGTAAAAATGTTAAAAAAGTTAAAATGGTCATCCATCAAAGTATATAAACGTCATTTAGGCAATAAATATAAAAAAGGAACACTTAGCACAAAATATAATGCACATAGCTCACTATATAATGCATCTACCAATTGTTATCATTCAATACATTCTGCGTATATTTTGACTTGCTGTATTGAGCCATTACTCGCTATATATAGCGTTTTGGAATCTTAATCCAAAAACCTTTTATATATAGCAGGTATGTCCCCAGCCATCATTTGCAGTATCTACACTCAGAACCCAAACATAAATGTATGTATATGTAATGGGTATAGTTAAAGGTAGTAGTAGAGCCCAAATGCTTCATTTTCACAGTACAAGGGCAACTGGCAATGTATTACTGATGATAAAATACCTAATGTGTACAAGGAGTAAAAAAACTGATTGATACATCTCTATTAGCCAAACCTATTTGCGGGGGTTACCATAAAAGAAGTATAAAGAGCAGGGACTAACAGGTCTTTAGTTATGTTCTTAACTATTTTATAAGTAGATGTTAGCTGAGTATAAATATTGTTATTTGTTATATATAATCAGTTTATTAGTTTAAAACTTGTGTCAATATGCAATTCAAAGGAATGCTGCTAAATCTATGTCCCTATTTAGCCCATTTGATTCAAGAGTATTTAATGAAAAGATCCAAAAAGTTTCTCTTTTCTCAGCTCAAGTAGTCTGCTGCCACTCTCTTTTTAGTGTTAATTTGCTCTATTGCTTTAATGTAAAAGTCATTTTTGTTTTTATTATGTTTTTGACTAAAATGTTGGATAAGGGGGGTGTTAATAATATGCCCGCTTCAATATTTTTCATGTGTTCCAGACATCTGGTTTTAAGATTTCTTTTTGCTTCCTATGTACCTCAAAGGGTTATCACAGGTACATTCCAACTTATGGACTACATAGTCAGATTTACAATTTAATAATTTCTTTATTGGGAACTCTTCATTTTCTGTTTTTATGGCAAATTTGTTAAATAGTTTCGAATGATGTGTGTGTTCACAACAGACGCAATTCTTTCTAAAGCACTTGTGGACGACTTGTAACACTGTAGTGGTTAAATTCTTTTTTTGGTTAGTGAATTTTTGTTACTTCTGATAGCACTAGGTGCAAGAAGTGACTTTAGATTTTGTTTTTTTTCTGTAGATGACATCTGGGTTATTTCCAATTACATCTTTTAACAACGGATCTTTTTGTAATATCCCCCAATGTTTGTTTAAGATGTTTTTAATTTCAATGACCATCATT